>NC_048308.1:23186160-23347481 GCF_013100865.1 Trachemys scripta elegans
AAAAAAAAAAAAAAAAAAAAGTAACGAACATAATTCTAGGATGTATTAGCAGGAGTGTTATAAATAAGACACGAGAAGTAATTCTTCTGCTCTACTCCATGCTGATTAGGCCTCAACTGGAGTATTGTGTCCAGTTCTGGGCGACACATTTCAGGAAGGATGTAGACAAATTGGAGAGAGTCCAGAGAAGAGCAACAAAAATGACTAAAGGTCTAGAAAACATGATCTATGAAGGAAGATTGAAAAAATTGGGTTTGTTTAGTCTGGAAAAGAAAAGACTGAGAGGGGACATGATAACAGTTTTCAAGTATGTAAAAGATTGTTACAAAGAGGAGGGAGAAAAATTGTTTTTCTTAACCTCTGAGGATAGGATAAGAAGCAATGGGCTTAAATTGCAGCAAGGGAGGTTTAGGTTGGACATTAGGAATACCTTCCTAACTGTCAGGGTGGTTAAGCACTGGAATAAATTGCCTAGGGAGGTTGTGGAGTCCCCATCATTGGAGATTTTTAAGAGCAGGTTAGACAAACACCTGTCAGGAATGGTCTAGATAACACTTAATCCTCCCACAAGGGCAGGGGACTTGGCTAGATGACCTCTCAAGGTCCCTTCCAGGTCTGTGATTCTGTGATTCTACTGTGCATCATAGTCAGCTGTCAGCCATTTCTCCTAAGGGATTGTGTGTGTTCATTTCTTTTCCTTCTGAATAATTCTGGTAAATTGTATTTTACAATTTGGGGATGGTTTAACGATGTTCCTAAATAACAATCTGAGGGAACTTAAATTCAAATTATGCCAGACAAAGTTGCATCCACAATATTTTGGTCCTCATTTTGTATTCCTCTCTCCTCCAGACAGACAAATACAGAGTGTGGCACAGGACTGGGACTCAGTCCCTGGGTTGTAATACTCACTATCACTAACTCACTCTGTAACCTTTGACAAATCACAAATTCTCTGTGCTTCTGTTTGCCTGTCCATAAAACAGGTATAGTATTTACCCACAATGCATGAAGTGTATGATCAATGTGACAGATCCTTTGCTGGTATTAATTGGTATAGCTGCGTTGATTACAATATATCCCAATTTACACCAACTAATGCCCTAGCCAAATGTTTGCAAAGCACTTGGAGATCCTCAAATGATAGGATTTATGTGTGCGGGAAGATGGTGGTGATTTCTTTTTACATATACGAGCTATATCTTTGTCAATCTCTCAGCACATTTAAAATAATTAACAAAACATCACAAATACCATATATATACCTCCCTTTCTTTAAGCAGTAAATCTAATCCCACTAGTGACTACAAAGGAATACTGAGAGATACCAGTGTTCTCCCTACTCCCACCTCATCACTTGTTTGGGGAAGAAAATATCTACATCTTTGCAACCCCGCACTCTCAAATCCAGAACCTTTCCTAATGCAGGTTTCTAAGTTACTAACAAAGTGTCTTTTGTGAATGTTCATGGTTTTATTTTAAACTCTGGCCTTTTTTTAAGGGGCAAAAAAAGGCAGAGAGAGCCCCAAGCAGCTTCTCTCATTGATACCCAGTAGTAGTACTGTGTCCTTCCTGGAGGGACCTTTGATTTTGCACCTGATTAAATAGTAACCAAGGGTTAGAGTCATGCTCTTGGGGATTCACTCATTTGGTTGACTGACTGAAAATTTCCACAGGGTGGAGAGCAATTTACTTGTGTGCCCCAATTAGCACTGCTAATTGGGGCACAAAATCTGTGTAAAATTGGGCCCTATTTTTTTTAATTCAGCCACAATTCAGGGCATGGCCAGCAGCCAATGAAACAGAGGAGGATTTTGATTTTTGATTTTTTGAGTATGTGTGCAAGTCCTTTTCTTCCATTACTTACAAACACACAGAAGTGGTCTTTAAATGGTATAAAACATTTAAATGGTATTTAAGGTAATATTTTTTTTAAGTCTTCAGCATTAAAAATTGATTAAAACTAGAATTGTTAGCTGAATACATGAATTGCATCACATATTTGGGTATGAGATTCTATACTTCATTCCTTAAACTGTGTCAGAGCCATCAGAGTTACTAACAGCTGTGCTACTTAGAGGTAGAAAAATATTTCATTGTGCTGAGTTCTATGACACCTACCAGGGTATACTCTAGGCAAATCTTTAGATTACATGATTGTTTATTCCGGTATATCTTGTCATGTAATTGAGTCGGTATTAGATGCTGTTTAGGAGCCTGTGGACTGCTATTTTAGCTGCATTTTTGTTAAGTATCCAACAGGGCTAAATTACAGGGGTGGGGGGGAAACCCTGCAACACAGCATTTCATCAATACTAAATCTGAAATATTTTTACTAACATTAGGGTTTTATGCATTTTTAAACAATATAGTATGTTCAACTAGGAGATCATTTTTATAACAACATGCATTCAATCACTTGCACTCATGTGTAGTTACTTCAGTTGCACACCAGCTATCACAGGTAGTAAATAAATGGTAGTAAATAAGTATTTTCTGTAGCATTATTTGGGCATCTGCATGCACAAATGGCCATGCAGATGCTTGACTGCCATTAGCATGCACTAATATTTGTTTTGGATCTACAATTGTGGTTAACAGCTTGGGTAAATGCAGGCATGAAATTACATGTGTATTTTTGCACACACAAATGAGGCCTCCTTTTTAGTTGACTAGATAACCAGTAGGTCTTTTCCGCATCTAATTTTATTGATCTTACAAATAAAATTCTATATTGGAATACAGGTGTATATTTATTCAAAAAAGGACATGAACAATCAACAGCCTATAGAATGAGATGTTTTGTGTTTTTTATTATGCCATTTGGCAGTGTTGCAAAAGAGTATTACATACCTCTTATGATTAAAAACTCAGTTACAGAAGCTGAAGTTAATTTTATGATGAAATTATTATTACCATAAAAGAACAATTATATCATTCCTATTAGCTTCTAGCCTAAGTCACCTTACGTATTTAATTCAAGCTACTGAAAATGCAGTTTTAACACAGGGCTGTTCCACATAAATAAGCACTGAAGAATCTTAGAACCATAAAAACTTATGTCTGAAACCAGGACCCACAAATTGCACTCCATCATTCTATCTTGTTCTATTTGTATTCGTATTCCATGACCATCACTGTGGCATCGGAAAACCTGTGACAACAGCACATCACAAGCTGCAGGACGGAAAGCACTTTAGCCTGTTGGCAACCCATATAATGAGATTGTCATACCAGCAAATCACTCGATTAGAAGACTGGAGTGGCAGTCGGTGCACCTACTAATGGTGCTTGCATTTTCACGGTCCTTGCTGTCTCAACACCTCCAGAGACGCAGTTCCCCCTACCATGCTGATACTGACTCAGAAGGATGAATGCCAGTTTGCTTGCCACCAAAGGAAATTATACATGTTATACAGAAGGAAATAAGACATGCAACTTATTGACCAGCCATGCAAATGTGACAACTCAATCAGCTGCCCATTCAACCTCATCTTGCAAAAGGTGAAGCAGAAGTACAGATGTACATTTGGGAAGTTTACCCAGCCTTCACTCTCTCCCCGTTCTCTACCTGTACATTCTTTTCCAGGTCCTTTCAAAATTCTTTAAAGAAACCAAACCAAAACCCTTGGTCTAAGCACTCTCAACTTTGAGAATGGTCACATCTAGATCCAAATTTGGCAGTTTGATATGGACTGGTATTTTCAAAAGGCCCAAAGGATCTTAGCAACCCACTCCTATTGACTTACAATAGGGTTTGGGTTCCTGACTCTCATTTAGACTCCTTTAAAAGCTCAGCTCTTTTTTTTTTTTTTTTTTTTTTTTTTTTTGGTATCTTAACATTTCCTCATTGTGTTTCTCCCCATTCTCTTCAGTGGTAGCTGCTTAGCTACATACCAGCCCCAAAATTTCCAAAAGATTGCACCTCCTCTCTCCATATTACCTCTTTTCTTGTTCTCTTTTGTTGTTCTCTTAATTACCACTCTCCATTCCGTCACTAATTTATGTAATGTGTATAATGGCTGTGAGAGACAAACAGGCAAGTCAGCTAACATGAATGCTGCAGCCAATTCATTCTTCTTCTCCTTAACAGAGATTGTGAGTTAGCTCCAAAGCTACACTTGCATGAACTTCAATTAGACTACATATGTGCTTCAATTTAAGCACATGCTTTGCTATATTGGGGCCTACAGTATTATTATTCTATAAAATTCAAGAGTTTGGAAGTATTGAATTAACAGTGTGGATTTTTAATGATATTCTGTCCCTAAGTGACCAAAGGAATATATCAGGCTATTTTAAACAAAAAAGTGGGTAAAGCTAGTAAAAAACACAAAGTCCCAACTATTTTATTTTATTGTATGTTTGCCATTGAGACAGATAATCTCAAAGGGAGAAAAGTTATCTAAAAAGGGAAACAATAGAGATGGAAACAAAAGATATTTAAGAATTTTGGCTACTCTTGGGTAGTAAGTCATGTGGAACAGTAAGAACTTTGTAAAAGTTATTCATGTGGGGAAGAAGGTTCATCTTAATTATGTTTAACTTGAGAAAAGAGTTATATGTTGTGTATGTCATTCCAGTTGTGTAGGTCTTTTCTAAACTGAGTGGCTAAAGAACGATAATGTAAATTAAAAGGTGCAAAGAACTTTTAGCTACACGGACTCCACAGTATTGAAAAGTCAAGTGAAAGCACATGAAGAAGGGTAATTGGATGGAATTTTCCAAAGCACTTAAGTGATTTAGGAGCATAAGCACTATGGGGGGAGGGCAAGAAATCAAGTAAACTTATGCTCCCAAGTCACTTAAGGTTTTTTGAAAAATCCCACCCATGGTCAGTAAGGGGCTAAACCAAAGAATTTTTAATCAATTGAGAAACCAGCAAATTCTCCAAAAATATTACTCTGTTTCAACATATTGGGCAGGAACACAATGGGGTTAATTATTGAAAGAAAGATGGCATCATAAAATGCAATATCCTTGTCTTCAGACCGGTAATACAGTTTCTGAGACAAATTCTCTAAGCAAGAGGTTCCAGTCAACATCATTTTGAGGACTCACCGTATTTCAATTTTATAACTACCTTTGTCCCCTGGATGCGCCAAATAAACTATGTTCTCCTTCACAGCAATGAAAGGCTCCATGTAGGAGTGAAACAAAATTTCTTATGCCAGTCACACTCCCCAAAAGTGTAATCAACATGACAGAGCTAATCAATGACAATACTGTTGAGATTGTTGAACAGTCACTTCCACAGAGATCATTCCAGGTTTATAAAGAATTCTGAGTTGCAAATAATTCATTACCCCTTTTATTAACTAATTAGATATTAACAGAGAACTGCTGATTAAAATGTACTAATATCATACCATATATTTTCTCTCTTGACTTTGTCACTGAGGTCACCATGCAACCCCAAACAGAAAAGGATAGAGGGGAGACAGTGTATGGGTACAGCTATATAAAGAAGCCTTTCATTAACCTTGCTGACCCACCATAATTTCAAATGTCAGAAGCTAATCAAGGACTCACTGACATCATCAATGGATGGGGAGAAGAGATCTCCTGTGGGACTAATCTTTGCTTACAGGATGAAATATATATTTATACCACCAGGAGGTTACTTCTATTCTGCAAGTAAGTAACGGGTTGTTGTCTTTTTGAAAAAAGTCTGTTGAAATACATGTTTCTACTGTTGAAATGAATGATTTATTTTACCAATTTTATTTTTAAAATGTTTGTTTACATGACAGATATATGACTGTATTATTAGTCAAAGGACAGTCAGTCCTTAGTAGTCCCCTCATGTAGAATTTTCAGAACTTGTCCAGCTGTGATGTTTGATCACTAACTCAGAAAAACAAAATGTAAGTTACAATCTTCTTCCTGCTAATTTTAATTACAAGGTTATTTCTAACTCTCACTGGTTTCAATCACAAGAGAAAATGGGCATTTAAATGTTGATGTTACAGCTCACTGGTGGTGGAACCTTACATTTCCTTTAACACCTTTATCCCGAAAGGTCCCCAAATGTTTTACAAACAATATCAGTTTCTTTTGCCAGAAATGACGTATAGCCAGCTCCTGTGAGGAATATAGCAACTGCTTTAACAGTGCACAGTTATGCCACATAGTTTAGGAGAGGATCCCTAACCAAGTAAAACTGCACATAGGCAGAGTATAATTATAAGGGCTAGAATTTGGCCAGGATAGTCAGGTAAATATACCTCATCTTGAAAAAGGTGTTATGGGCTTTTTAGTGAAAGTAAGTGTTCAGATGTGAGGTTTATGATTCCTGCAAGAGATGACACTTCGAACAGTCTTGTGCTCTCAACACCCTGTTGGGTTTTCCGTTTAGAAGGAAGAGTGCCACCTGCTGAATCAATGTTACTGATCCCTATAGTACCCGGATCCCTGTTTCTCATATGATGTAATGAGATCACAGCCCAGGGTGTTATAGCTGCAGGGGTATTTCCAGCATATGGTGTGCAGGGAGTTAGCTACAGAACTCCTCAATATTGATAGAAGGCACATGGAAATATCACCGTGTATCAGGATTACTATACCCATCTACAGCCTACAATGGAAAGTAAAGGGAGATGTTTTGTATAAACTTCTCATGGAAATATATTTTATTAATATAAGTAATCAACTTACTTTTGCAGCCTTTCTGAAGTATTTTGTAACTGTATTTGTTTAACAAGAACTCTGGTTATTTCAACAGACAAAATGAAATCCCCTCTCCAACTGTGCTAACGACATAGCACCTCTTTGTGAGAATATAAACATTTTGTTTTCACGTATTATGGTATCCTCAAGACTAATTTGGGACTCTGTTACTCATGCATGAAGCAATCACTCTAACAAAGTAAAATAAAACCAGTAATGCACGTCATCAATATCCTAAGAGCTGATGTATTTTCTCTGTATGGGCCTGATTTTGCAGAAAGCTGAACACCCTGCCACTCCTAGAGAGAAATGAGGTGAAACACCTTTACCAAACATGCTATCATAAATGAAACACAAAACATATCAAAAGCATTCCAAAGAACTGGACATCACAATATTGCACATAAAGAGATAAATAAGTAAATAAATCCAATATATCACCATCAGCAATTTCAACAAAGACATTTTTAACATTTCCGATTAACTGAAATGTATCCAAATTGTCAATCGATTTATACAAAGATACAATCAATATGCAGCCTGGCCATGATCAAAATGTGGAAAACCCTGAGTACATTGTACCCCTTCACACTAGGGCAGGGTAGATAAAATGATTTTTTCAATTCTGTGGTTGAAACCAAAAAAAGAAATTCAGTTTTGGTCGAGCTCAAAACAACCATTCCCCTCCACCCCCACCCCTGAAGTGAGGAACAAAAAAAGTTTGTTTGGCTCAAAGTATTTGTTTTGTTTTGGAGTGGGTTTTTACTTACTTTTAGTTACATCTTGCTAAATTAAAAAAAATTTTGAAACAAAAAGGCAAAACTTGTAGTTTAGAAAAATGTCAAAAGGACACTTTTCAACTTTTATGGATTTTTTTCTTCATTCAGATTTGGCCAAAACATTCAGCAAATCATGAACAGTTTCAGTCAGCATTTGTGTGTGAATGAACTATTCACCAAAAAAAATTCACTGAGCTCTACTTCAAAACATCCCTTTTTTTTTCTCTCCTTATGGAATTTGAAAATAGCCAATTTTGCCTTTAAAGATAGATACTGATTATCCTACTATGGTCAGGAGAACTTTGAGGAAAGTCATCCCCAGATGTCTCTTTCCTCGGTAGTAGAAAGGCTAGTTTCAGATTCACATTTTTAATAAAAGGGAAATGTCAAAATTCCATTTTGGTGTTTATTTGAGAACTAAATAAGTTTGTCCACTGCATTGGGAACTAGGCCTTGTAATGAGCAGATATATCTAGTTACTTTGAAAAAAGAACGTGAGCTTCCACTCAGAGAATTTGTACAAGGTTTGCAAGGACAGATCTGGAATGGCCTAGTAAGCCTCAGGAAAGGAGGCTAAAATCATAAGTTTATACAACTCCTGCCTCGTGGTGGTTGATGTAAGCAAGGATAATCACTAAATGCCCCAAATCACTGAACTAAACAAGAGGAGGAAATCCTTAGGGTGATAGGGAAAACACTGATAAAATGCTAATGCCCATAATTCTTCCAACAGTAGAAGTTTAGTTAGGGACCACTAAGCATTAATGTATAGTAAGACACATTTGGATTTGTTTTGCCTTTATATGAACATTTTTCTTTTATTTTCGTGATGTAATTAGGTATATTATATAGTTCCTATTTTCATTTAGAATAGTTATAACTGTTAATTCTATTCCTTTATACTCCAGGCTTCTGTACTCTCCAGGGGGGAGAGAATTGAACAACTTGACTGACCCACAAATACCATACTATTGTTACATTTTAAATGGAGAGGTGAACAAGGCAGCCTTTAGTCCACTGTATTTTGTATGGAAAAAATAGGGTCTTGGATCAGTTTAAAGAAATTCAATTTACCATCTAGAGTAGCGCTTATTATGGTTGGGTTTGGGATTAGAAGGAGTTGCTATAAAATAATCAAACATCCTCTTGAATTTCTATGAATTACAACAGATTAGGAAAATGGCAGAACAACATAGTGTTAAGTTTAGAAAAGCGATTGCCCTCCATTTACCATCATAGATAACACATTCATTTAACATGGTAGTCAAACTCAAGAGCTAAAAATATTTATTAGCAGAATATCACCATCAAAGGTATTCCAATGAGGTCAGATTTTCAAAAACACCTAAATGATTTAAAAGCCTACATTCCATTTTCAAAAAAGACTTTGGTGTTAGGAACCTAAGTCCCATTGACTTTCAATAAAACCACTTCTCCTAAGAGCCAAACTCTTTTTTGAAAATGGGACTCAGGCTCTTCTGAAAATTTTACCCACAATGTAAACAGATTCAAAATATAATAATGAAATTATTATGAAATCGGATGCTGATATTTCTTTGCAGAGTCCTAGTAGTTATTTACTATTATAGTAAAATCTGACTCTAAAGCCCTTGCTGTTTAAAGGCATCTAGAAATGCCCAAGTCATCAACATGCAGTTAAATTTCACTGATTTAATCTTTCCTTTAATCGAATTGGTTTATAACTATTCTAGGGCAAATCTCGTCCTTTTCTCCTCCGCCACAGAGTGGCCTGTAACCAGGAAAACTGATGTCATTCTGCAGAAGATGGAGCCAGGATTTCTGGAGCCTACGCAAGGAGCATCCAAGCTCTGCCATGGAGCCCATATTAGGGAAGCTCTCTGCATGTCACTCCTCAGCAGGGATATGCTTCTAAAAGGTCAAGTCCAACAGCCTTGTATCACACTCATGTGAAGAGAGTTCCTTCAGTCCTGAGGTGGAACCTGCTGAGAGGTGTTATGTCATCCATCTAAAGTATTCAAGAGATTTACAGTACAATTTTATATGACTTCTAAGCAATTTGCTGGTCTTGGAGTGACAGTTAAGGGAGGAATAAAATTTGCTCACATGTGTACACAGTCTCCCATTAGTCCATTGCATTATTCCTGAGATTGTGTGTTCTTTTCCACATAGAAAGGATGAACCCCAGAGAACTTAGAAACAATTCTCTTCTCATCTATTCCTAGTTCCCCTGAAGTTTATCTCCAAGAATTGCTGCTTCAAGCTCAAACTGTAGAAGATCCCGGTCCCAGTTTTGTGGGATTTTTCATGTTATGAATGAGATTTGGTCTACCCTCTAATTTTTATTTTCTTGATATTATATTCAAACAAATTAAACTGTTTCTATCAGGAAACTTTACTCTGAGTCTTGTGCTAAAAAAATCATCACCAGAAGCAAAGTCTAAGCTTCAAACACTTCTGGATGTCAGTGGATCTCCAATTTCACAATGAACTGAAGATTTGAGAGTCTAAAATGTGAGTGTTAGTCAGTGATACTGTGAGCCAGTAGTTGCTCCAAGTCTATGGTAATGCTGGCACTGATTTTCACTTATAATTGTTTCCTGCTTAAACAGCCCCATGGAGAGAGACTCTCACATCCCTTCATTACACACAACTTATCATGGCATTAAATTTGCTTAAATTGTCCTCTAGTGCTGCCATACTGCTGACCCGCAAGTCTGTAAACAAATACATTTGTTCTCTATATATTTATAGTTTGTCTTCTAAACTGTGAGAAAATGAGCCTAGAATCTTTGTATTTTAATTGTATCATCAAAGCCTGTTGAGAATACGATAAAGTAACCAGAAGTTAAATTATCAATAAGAGTCATTTATTTTGCATTTTTATTTTAAAGAATACTTATGAGAATTGTGATAAATTAGCAATGACAAACTACTTCTTGCAGGCTGATTTTGTGTGGAGAGTTTAATTAAACACTGCAGCTGTTTATCTCTATGGTGATTAAATTTTCATATGTAAATTACATGTATTAAGATCAAGATACTTATGTAAATGTCACTTGCCTTAATGTTTTGTGTTACTGTTATTAACATCTAACCATCAGCTTGTAATCTTCTTGTATTGCATTCTATTGGCATGCACTACATGACTAAAGTAAGTAGATTTAGATCTTAATAACAAACAATTTTTTTTTAAACTACAGCATAGTGTGTAATTGAGATGCAAATAGATAATAGCTGAAAATAAACTGCCAAATAGGAGCTGTTGTATATTTCAGAATCTCATTGGTTAAAGCTCCATCTATGACACACCACCCTCCTGCCTGCAAACAAATATTTCAGTAGAACATACCCAAGTTCCAGAATTTTCAGATTCAGAGAGTCATATGGGATCTTAGATGCATGTGTGATACTGCCATAGAAATCAATACAAGTACAAGCTACACATTCTGGGGTCAACAATTCTCTCATATCAGGGATCAAATACTTCACTTAGACTATCTATTCATTTACCTTGCATCAATTCAGGATATAGTTTTGACAGAAGTCTACAGAAACTCTATTAGCTCCTGGTTTAGTCTTGCCTTGACTACTTTCAATGATGATTACAGTCAATTCCTGTAATCCCTAAACCCTCCTATAGACCAAAATATGCCATCATAGTATTATGTGGAATGTATTTTCTGTAACTTAACGTGATCTATCTATGCTAATCAGAAAATGTCTTCTTAAAATTAGAATGTTTTCTCTACACACATCACTTAAGATTAAAAATCTGGTTAAGCAGTTAAAAGAATAAGAACAATGATTTCACCTTTTGCAATTTTATCTAAATCTTCCAATGTTTGGTCTTTTTCGTAAGGCCCCAACTCCTGGAATTGTAAGAATCTGTTTTCATTTTGAAAAAAGCAAATTGCTAACCCCGTGTCAGAGAAAACCTGGAAAAAGTGACCCAAGTAAAACCTAAATGCTCAGAAAACAAATAAAAGGATCCCCAAATTAAGAATTTTTTTAAAAATCACCTCAGGAGTTTTAAAACCATCTCATGATTCCTGAAAGCTTGACTTGTGATTTTGATCACTTGGGGTTGGCAATACTGTCACAGTAAATTACTTTTCCTGGTATGTTCAGAGGTAAGTCCTGGAATATAGTTATATTTCTGATATAAGAACTCTCTAGACAAAGGAAAATAATAAATGTAGATTTCAACCAAAGCATTCCTAGATAGAGGAAAAAAAACACAAGCTCCATTCTCATCTATCCCCAACAGTGAGCAAATAAATCAGAAGTATTCCTTTAGACACCAATTACCCTGAAACTCTGGATTTTACAACTGGACAGACAATGGGAAAAATACTGAAATTTGTCAAACTTTCTTGATAAGCCTACTGGGTTTCCACATCTGTCCTCCACTTCCTCCCACCACCACTATTACTTTTATAAGAGGATGAGGATGCTTTGACAGTCAAGGCAAGCAGTTATCTGAAGAGTAGAGGGATACCTCTTTGGAAGATCTGCCATCAGTGGAAGTTATTAGAGAGAGGACAAGAATCTACTATGAAAATATATAACTCTAATATGGGAGACACTTTTCATTAAGTCACTTGTTTTTGGAGTCTACTTTGATATGCTTAGATAGTGAAGCAAAATTAGAATTTTGTGAAATGAGATTAAGAAACCAAATTAAAGAAGTAAGTCATCAATGCACAGAGAATGAGATTAAAACCTTGTAAGATTAAATGAATTTTGAAATGTATGAGCTCAGAAACTTGTTTGGTTTTTTATCATAGAAAGAAGCCTTTTTTACACTTCTATATAACCATGAGGGAAGTACACTGCTCTCCAAAGATCCAGCATCATTTCAGAAATCAGCTCCAAGGGCAGAAGAAATCCTTTAAAGATACCCCAAAAAACTCATGGATCCTCTGGTAGGTATATTTAAGGTGATAAACATTGTCAAGGGGTTCCGATTAGTTCAGTAACTTTCTTACTAAAGATGGACAGTTGAGCTTTGAAGAACGAACAGTTGACTTACTCTGTCAAGTAAGAAAAAATACTAGTACTGATCTGTAATTGGTAACTATTCCTCAATATCAATAACTCTGTCCAGTAATGGTTTTACTTAGGAGGTGTCACCCACCCTTTTAAGATGTGAAACTGGGCTTTTCTCAGACACTCTGACATGTAAAAAGAACAGGAGTACTTGTGGCACCTTAGAGACTAACAAATTTGTTAGTCTCTAAGGTGCCACAAGTACTCCTATTCTTTTTGAGGATACAGACTAACACGGCTGCTACTCTGAAATCTAACATGTAAATTCACTTCTACCTCCCTTTTACCTTAGGATCTTGAACTATGCCCCCAACATAGTGGAATGAATCCAGTTGAGTCTTTCAAAACTTCTTGTCCAAAAGTAAAAACATAAAATGTGGCTCCCTCAAACCCAGTCTGTGACCATAGCATCTGGAGAGGCTTCACTGAGAATGCTTATTCAGGGCAAACTGCAAGGAATAGGGCAGACAATCCCCAAAACGGATGGTTTATTCTATAATTAGATTTCACCAAGCCAGTAACCAAGCAGCTTCTGTAATACCTTACTGGTTACCAAGAAAACAAAATGTAGTCCCCATTAAGCAATCCAGACTTTGGCTCCCACCCAGACAGCCAAGTCTAATATAGTGAGGGTTACTAAAAACCTTATTTACCATATATAAAGTTCTACCAATCCCACGAGATCAGACACATTACCCACCAGGACAATGAATATTTCAGATCTTGCCCAAATACAGGCTTACAGCCAATCCTTATTAACTGACAAAGAGTCCTGTGGCACCTTATAGACTAACAGACGTATTGGAGCATAAGCTTTCATGGGTGAATACCCATTTCGTCAGACGCATGACACAGACACACATGCGTCTGACGAAGCGGGTATTCACCCATGAAAGCTTATGCTCCAATACATCTGTTAGTCTATAAGGTGCCACAGGACTCTTTGTCGCTTTTTACAGATCCAGACTAACACGGCTACTCCTCTGATCCTTATTAACTAAATCTCTAAGATTAATAAAAAAAAAAAACGACAGAGTTGCTACAGTTAAAAGATCAATCTACATACAGATATGAATAAAGTTCTTTGGTCAGTTTCATAGCAAAGATGGTAAAACTGCTGATTTGTAAAAATATTTCTAGAATCAGTTTAAAAGATTATAGTCCAATAGGCAGTCGATGTGCAGAGTTTGTTCAAACTCTTCCATGAGAATTGCAGGGTTAATACAGAGTAGACCTGGAGACCTCAACCTTGTGGCCTTGGATTTTCCCTGTAAAAGTTTAAGCAGATCTGAGATAGCAAGGATCAGGCCCAAAACTTTCTTTATAGCTTGAAGACAGTTGTGGTCACAGCAGGCTTTCGTATGCTGAACAATAGGTATAGCATACTGTTACTTTGAAGCTAATCTCGGTTTCCTAGGCATACACAAGTAGCTAGTTGCATTCATTAGCATGAGGCAATTAACCATTCAAACAGATTGCCATAGTTTTACTATGTGGGGTTAGAAATTTCAAAGAGAAATGAAGCCAATTATATTATTATCCCACAAGTCCCATCTAAATAAAAAGATCCCCTTTTGATCTATGAATCAATCAAATACAGTAATGAAACAACATAGACAGGAGCAGAAGTTTAGGATCTACAAGTTAATTCGAACACATTATTAAACTTCTAACAAGATATAGGTAAACACAGACGAACACAGTTAGTATCTATTCTTGAGTCTCTAACAATACGAGCCTACATATCCAGGATTCTAGTACTTACCATAGCTTTTTTTACAAGGAATAGCCTTGTTTACCATTTCAATACTCTTCTAGTATGCCCTAAAGGATTGCCTTCAGGTCACCTAGCCTGCTGGTTGCTTAACACACTCTGGCTCAGCATCACACAGTCTCACATTAAATGTCAGAAAATGGTTTATTCCTGCCTCTGCTTGATCCTTACCAGAGGCCCCCTGCACTCTGCTATATCTAGAAGTCCCTTCTAATCCTTCATAGGTTCCTTTGGTTTTGCTAGACTAAATGCAGATGCTTAGGCTCTTAGTGAAAGCCTAGCTAGGGGAAGGAGAGCACCTGTTTCCATCCAGGCCTCCTTAATCTGTCATGCTGCATGAAAGGGCACATATATTTGGGTAACAGCCAAATTCCAGGCTGTATATATTTGGGTAACTTCTGCAAGAAATTTGGTAGACTAAAACAGTATGTCAGGGAATTAGGAAGTCAAATATATTCCACAAGGTGATTCATAAATCTTTACTACTTTACATCATCCCATAAAGGCATGATACAAGCAGCAAGCAAGCTTCTGTTGCATTACCTATCAAAAACTGACAATGTTTTTACTGCCATCATAAACCTTTTTGTCTGGACCACCTCAAAGAAGAGTTGTGCAAAGAGCAAAGCCAATCTCACTTTTGAAAGGAAGTGTATACAGCCAATGTAAATGTTTGTTTCCACTATCATTCTTTCCTACAGACAAGTCACTACAGCAGAAAAAGAAGGCTTCCGACTTCTATAGATAACCACATCCCTCTTAGCAGATTAGTCCATTGTTGAACTGACATCAATTTTTATAAAGTTCTGTATGCTGTAATAGTTATTCTAAAATCTTTGGCATACGTTTCTGTAGGTACTCTTCTCAACAACATTTGATGTAATTTCATAGCAGTTTTGCTGTCATTTATTTAAAACAACTTTGGGTAATTAAGTCCAATTTGCAATATGACACCATTAGTGAAAACTAATTGTGATAGTGGTTTCACAGTGTTGAACGCAAGGCCCAATCCTGAGCAACCTCTACGTGGACTTCCGTGAAAGTGGAGGCCATTCCGGCACCTCGCAGGGAGATGTTGAGAACATAAGCTCATTTCATATAGCCACCTACACAGACATCTGATTCACTTCAATGGGACTCTTTGGGGGTGAGCTCAGTATAAGTAAGGATGTCAGAGTCTGGTCCTCTCTGGGTAAATTGATACATCCTATGAGGCCTCTCTTACGTGTTTGCATAATCTCAATTTATTGCTATGCCATGATATAAAAACTGGACTATGGTATCATAAAATGACAGAAACAAGAAGAACAGGCTAATTGTAAGGGGAAAAGCTTGTACTTCCACATACAAACTGCAGTAATCATCAATAATCAGAGAAAGTAAGAATTACTGAATGTTTTATGGGGGGGGGTTGTAAATTACTGCATTACCCTAAAGATTGCCTGAAAGTCTCAGTGGCTCTTTAACACAGATAGATAATGATAAAGTTCACCAACAGACATTTTTCTTCAAAAAGAAAGCCTTATTGCTCTGTGTTTAAGTTTAGTTTACCATAAAACTCCTTTTATTCATCACCTTGCTGTCTACTGGAAATACAACCCTAAGTAATATCCATAGCTAGTTTACTTAGCAGTAGATCCACTACAATTACAGGAGTTAATTAGAATTATTAAAATAACAAAACACAACACCATTTATATTATATATCTATATTTAATAGCAGAACCCAACAGTGCATCTGATGCATGAATTATATTGTATTATTTTAATGCCTTTTCTGGCTCACCAAATTAAATACTGATGGATAGTCCTCTCAGGATGGGTTGGTGGATTGCATTATATTTATATGGATCCTAAAAATGAAACTATAGCGCAGAACTATAAACAACTTGTCGCAGTTGAACAGTAAAATAACTTGCTGTTCATTCTTCCTGCTGGTTTGATATTCACTGTATAAAATCTTGAAAATGCAATTCCACTGCAAAAAGCAACTAAGCAGGCACAGTTCCACCTCTCATCAAAGATTTTGTGTCAAATCTGCTTTTGGCCCTGATCCTGTAAGCCAATCCATGTGGGTAAACCCTATATAAGCAGAGAGGATCGGTCCACATGGAGTTCTCATTGCAAAATCAGAGCCTTAGTTTACAAGCATCAAGAAGTTTCTCCTCTGCCTCTAGAAGTGCTTGCATACCCCCCCCCCAAAGACTCTTTTGGTTGTAATATGTGTATCTGAGGCATATATTGATCTTTAGCATCTTTATCACTGCTGATCACTTATGAGAATGTAAGGTCCTGTGCTTACTTTTGATACCAGATCAGTTCTGCGGGACTTGGAATTAGAAGAAATATTTTAAGCTTGTAAATTGAGTAGATTTGATGTGGAGTCAATTAAAGAAATATGGAAATCCACAAAGGCATTTTTGCAGTTACTTTTAGGAACAGAATGGCACTTTAAGGGGAAAATGTTTGATTATATTTTCCTATTTTGAATCAATTTAATCACCCCATAAAACTTTCAAAATCAGCTCTTCTACTCAATCACTGACAACATGAGCATATCAAGTTTTCAGGTATAACTAAAACAAGCAGAGTGATATGCAGACTTTTGAACAAGTGGCATAGACTGAATAAGCAAAAAGACATACCCCTTTAAAGATTGCCAAACCACCCCTTTCAAATGACAGCTTTCAGAGCCCTATAACCATCACAATTCTTCTATTTTCTCTCCATGTTCAGATCTCTCAGACATCAACAGGAGTTCTATATGTATAAGATGATAATATCAGAATAGGTAATCCACCTTGTAGATCTGAAAATATAATAGTCCTCTTAAAATTGGGGGGGGGAAATTAAACAAAATTTCAGCATCCAACGTCAGTTATCTATCAGGGGAAAAAAAGTGACCTGTGCTGGCCAAAAATTAGATTTCAGTTCACTTTTCTATGTATTAAGTTATGGTTAGAGTTAGACCAATGTTTTCATATGAATAGTCTCTTTGCTGAAAAAATTAAGTCTCAGCTCAACCAAAACTTCTCAAATTCACCATTTAATTTTGGTGAATTAAAATTAAAAAAAAAAATTTCAGGCTAAATTCACAAGGGGACTCAAACAAAACTACTGGAAGTAGTGGTCCTCCCTTATGCCTTATGACCTTGTGATTAGAGAATTCTCCTGGTAGAAATCCCCACACTTCTGGATTCAGACCAGGGTCTTCCAAATTGCAGGAGAATGCCCTAACCACTGGAGTATAGGGTATTCTGGTGTAGGTCTCTCCTACTGAAGTGGTCACATTTTGTATAAATAATTAAATATTCATCAGAGCAGGGATTGGAACCCAACCATTCCCACTCCCAGGTGAGTACCCTAACCACCAGGCTTTAAATCGTTCTCTCTCTCTGGCCCAATGAATAGTTACACATAAAACTCGCACTTTAAGTATACTGCTACAGTTACAGGGGTACGCCTCCACCCCCCCCAGCAGCGACAGTTACACAGGTAAAACCCGTATAAGGCACCTTTATAGTGGTATATTTGTGTTCACACTAGGGACTTCATCGTATATCTATTTTTTTTAAACCAAAACACATCCCTAACCAAAACAGCTATACCAACACAAAACTAGTGTGCAGCATAGGCCTTACACCTTAATCCTCTCTGCCTAGAAAGTTATTTCACCCTCTCTTATATCCTGGTTGCAGCTGACAAGCTTCACCCACTAGAATGATTCATCAGTAATTACTCAGCAAATTCGTGCATGCTACAGGCACAAGCACCTGACATCAGAATGAGTCAATAGAAAGCTCTTCATCCCTATGCTGGGTCTTAGAGTCTGATATCCTGTGACAAGGACAGAGTTGATGAGGTTTAATATCATTTTATTAAAGAATATAATATAGATTTTAAATCTTCTACCCACTCCTCCACAAGCAACTTACAAACATTTTACAGATGAAAATGCCAAGTCCACAAATGTTAGGATCTGACATATAACAAAACCGTATCTGAAGGCTTATTCTTTTGTCACCTTGGGTCAATTTCTTGGCCACATGGCATAAAAATACATGGCATCCAATGTAGTTACTGTGACTCATATGTGCACCAAAGGACAGAATTTGCCCTCTTTTTCTCACTGCTTCTGCAACAAATACAAAACCATAGAGACTAGACTGTTCTGTTCCTAGACCCTTTTCTTGTAAAAGTTGCCTTCCCCCCCAATATTTTCCTTTGGGGTCCTGTTATTACGTAGGGATTTTTACTAATTAAATAATTTCACACCATATTGTCCGTGGTTAACATAAAACTGAGCTTTACTAATTTGGTTTTCATATGTCTAGTACCAGTCTTTCTTGCTCTATCACCCATCTATAAATAGATATAGTATGTGACCTCTTCTTCTCTCTTCTAAAGCTCATGGTAGTCTCCAAGGTTATCACAAGTCAAAGGAGCCAAGTTGATATCATTAGCTAACCACTTGGCTAACTTTTAAGTTGATTTCATTATGCACTTTTTTGAATGTGGCCAAATCGGACAGTCTCTATGCAAAAGAATAAATGGACACAATTCAGACATCAAGAATTGCAACATTCACAAACCAATAGGAGAGCACTTCAATCTCCCTGGATGCTCAATAACAGACTTAAAAGTAGCAATTCTTCAACAAAAAACTTCAAAAACAGACTTCAACGAGAAACTGCAGAACTGGAATTAATTTGCAAACTGTACACCATCAAATTAGGCCGGAATAAAGACTCACACCTTCTTGTCAACTGTTGGGAATGGTCAACGTCCACCTTGATTGATTTGGCCTCGTTAGCGCTACAAAGGTAATTTTCCCTCTGTTAATATTCACCCCTTCTTCTCAACTGTTGAGAATAGGCCACTTCCACCTTAACTGAATTGGCCTTGTTAGCACTGACCTACCCCCTCCCACCCCCAGTGGTAAGGCAACTCCCATCTTTTCATGTGCTGTGATATATTCACTCCATGCATCTGATGAAGTGGGTTTTAGTCCATGAAAGCTTATCCCCAAATAAATTTGTTAGTCTCTAAGGTGCCACAAGGACTCCTCACTGGTTTTGCTGATACAGACTAACACGGCTACCACTCTGAAACCAGCAAAAAACAATCAGCCCTGATCCAACTTCCACTGAAGAAGCAGGATTGGGTCCTGTTATCTACAAATCTGTGGTAAACATGACAATTCTGCATTGATCTTGAAGCCCTTTCTCCCCATTTAAGATTTCTAAATATATTTTCTAGGATGGAGTGACGTATTTTGAGGGATTGTATTTGCTTGTTCATATTTAGCACTTTATCTGTATCTTTTCAATCCCCTCTTTAATCTTAATCACTGTTCTAAACCTGTATATATGTTCCATGGCTTTGTCTTTACTACAAACGTTTGTCATGTTAAAATATGACTGCGAGGAGCGGAGTTACTAACACGATGCTGACTATGAGATGGCACTCAGTATAGACAAAGATAATGCATGTAATGATACCTGTAGTTAAGGTTGCCCAACACTTGTCCAACACTTTCCATTGCAAGACCCTGCTTTCAATTGCATATAACTTTGGCTGATGTTTTCTATACTGGGTGTCTGTCTCAGGCTGAATTTATTTCATTTACATTTATTTTAGTGAAAGTTATGCAGTTTAGCTGCTTCCAAGACAAGATTAGGGGAAATTGTTGCTTTGCTTGTGTCAGAAATTTTTTGACAACAATAAAATGTTCTAGTGCCACCATACTATGGCACAGGGTATTTCAATTTGGCTGGGGATTTCTCTGGCCACAGAGGTGTGCCTTTTTCAGTTCCTTGGAAAATTTAAGCAAATTTGATTAAGTTATATGACTGAAAAATTGCAGTTTACACATGCTAAGAAGAGATTTGTCAGAGTTCAGCAGATAAATTCTCCAAAGATACTATTTGCACTGAACATGCTCCAACCAGCACTGCAGGGGCTGAGCAGAGCTTTCCCGGCAATTGTTCTTCCCAATAGATGGGGGACACTGTGGCAACAGGCACAGAGACTGAGAGCAAGGAGCCTGTCTCTCCTATGATCTCAGCCCCCCCTCCACACACCCCCGCCAGCACCCAGGCAAGTATGGAGGAGAAGGAGTGTGAATAATGTAGAGAGATGAAGAGAAAGTGTGGGCCAAGGATGTTAGCTGACATGTGGACGAAGTCAGTGTGAAGAGGAGCAGAGGTGAAGTGAGAAGGAGCCAGGGTGGATGGATGAGAGCAGAGGGGATCAGAGACAGGACAGGACACGGGGTAGAATGGCTTCAAACCACCAGAGGTCATTCCCTACCGAACATGGTATTGAATCCAGAAATCATGAGTTTCTGCATTCTGTGCTGAGAGTAAAGAGCTGTGAAAACTAATTAGAAATTGTGTCTTACCCCCCTCTCGTAGCTAGCCCACATAGAGGATAACAGTCTACTACTGCTACCAGTAACTCTGATAGCTCAAGTGGTAGCAGTGTGTGCTGTGGATCTAAAGATCTGAACCCTGCTGATGACCCAATTTTGAGGTCAATCTGCTTTTACATGATGTAATTTCTTTTTTAAGTGAAAAATCAGAATTTCTATTATGGAAAAATTAGTATGTGATCATGTAATTAAGAACAGGTTTCAGAGTAGCAGCCGTGTTAGTCTGTATCCGCAAAAAGAAGAACAGGAGTACTTGTGGCACCTTAGAGACTAACAAATTTATTAGAGCATAAGCTTTCATGGACTACAGCCCACTTCTTCGGATACAGCCCCTGGCTTGGCTGATCGTGCCATTCCTGAGGGGATGGAGCGATTCCCGGCCTTGGGACCAGCCCTGGCTGCCCTGCCAGCTCAGTCCAGCAAACACAGTTGCCTCCCAGCAGGGCCAGTGAGTTCGGCTAGGAGGCAGGGCTTGGTGTACTGGGTCTGCTGGGCTATGAAGGGGCGGGGAGGAACTGTGTATGTTGGGGCACTAGGGAGTGGGGGTTCTGGGGGAGGTGTTGGGCAGTTGTGGTGGGGCTGTGGGCAGGGGTGGTGTTGTGCAGGGCGCTGTGTATTTGTGGGTGGGTCTGGGGGGGGTGCTGGGCATAGTGGGTCCAGGGGACCTCTGGCCACAGGGAGTCAGGGGGTGTTAGGCAGAGGGGGTGCTGTGTGGTGTGGCATGAGCCTGCCCCCGAAGAGAAGGGGCACGCTGGCAGCACAGGGCCAGGCAGGTCACTGTGCATCTGGCACCTGCCAGTTTGTAAACAGTGCCCTCGCACTGGGCTGGGTGGAGCAGAGCCACCCCTGCCATGCCATGCCCCATTGCCCCTGGCTGGCCCCTCGCTCCAGGGACTGACCTCCCCACACCATACTCCATTGCCTCCATGGGGGCCCACAAATATGTTTGGTGCCAGGCCCACAAAAGGTTAATCCTGCCTTGCATTGTACAGAGTAGCAGAGATGTGTGACACAGTTTCAGTAGTCTGTGTTGCTGAGGAGACAAGCTGCAGTGTTCTGCACATAGGACAATCTAATTAGACCAGAAGGCTTTGTGCTCACGTATATTGCATTGATGTATTCTAGCCGAGGGATGACGAAGGCAGAATGGGATGAAGTTTCCAAGCCAAGTACAGATGATAGAAAGTGTTACTCATACATGCTGCTATGTGGGAGCTCAATGTCTGCAAGAGTACTCCTAGACTATGGACTGAATTGATTAATTATGGATGAGAATCTTCAACCCACAGAGACTGCACCATATCTACAAGCTCTTTAAAATACTTTCCTCTGCCCACCAGTATTACCTCTGTCTTGATCAGGTTCAGCTTCAGCCACATGTCCTTCATCCAAGAGCTGATCTCATCCAAATAATGGGCTATCCTGGTGGTCGTAGAGTGGTCATATGTGGTAAAAGATAGGTAGAGCTGTGTATTATCTATATATTACTGGCACTTGAGTCCATGATGTCTGACCAGTTCATCTAGTGTTTGTATGTAGATGCTGAAACATACCATAGAGAAAATTGATCCATGTGGAACTTCACAAGTGAATGGTCTTTGCTCTTTAGGGGTATGAAAAGCTTCTTTGACTCCATTATGATTGCTAAAATAGCCTGTGTTAAGGTTCTGAGGATTTTAATTTCCCCATTTTTGACTTTAGGTTATTTTTGAATAGTTTCAGTGTTATCTTTTTAATCCTCCTTTCAATAAATTTTAGTGTCACAAGGTTAGTTTTGATACAAACACTCCACAAGGATATTGAACTTAATTTGTGTTCACTATTAAGTATGTTTAATTCAGATGGCCATTCTAAATGTCCAAAAGTACTGCTGTATTATAGTGAAAATAACTGAATTGTACTAATATTTGTCCACAGCTAGCATAAGACAATGTCTCAGGTATCATAATAAATCTACCAGTTCAAAAGTTAAACAGAGTTGCCTTAATGCTAGATTCCTTTTCAGCTGTTGGCTAGCAAATCTTAAGAAGATGTAAAATATAACAAGATATAATTTTACCACAAATTGGCTGGTCGACTGAATATTCTTTGAAGGGCTCATAAACTTCAGTTTCTCAGTTAGTAGCATAACACAATGCTGTGTAATCCTGTGAAAGCAACAGACACTATTCACACTTCTTACCCAATAGTATGGGGGAGTTGTCATTATGCACTTTACCAGCACAAGATATTTTACAATTGAGATATATGAAAAATTTTACACTAGGGGGAACCTGCGTATGAGATTTTTCAAAAGCACTCACTGTTAGTTCAAGGGAGCTCCTAGTGATGTCAATGTGAGTTTTATTACTGACTTCGGGAGAAGCAGAGTTTAGCCAAGACTGAACACACTTGAAAACAACATCTAAGGTTAGCACTTAAGCGGTACAGATGGGTGAATAATTGATTTTTAAGTGTGCTGGCAATTCTGAAAAGTTTTAAAAAGTAATTTCAGGTTGAACTGAAAATGCAACTTTACAAAATTTTTGGTGAATTGAAAAGCTGAGAAAAGTTATTTTGTTCAAGCTTAAATAAAATTGTTTTGATTTCAATCATTTTAATTTTTTTTAAATAAAATTAAAGGACAGTTCAACACAAAAAGTGATATCAAATTTAAAAAATCCAAATGTTTCATCTCAAGAAAGTCAGAGCAAACCACTGATTTTTTTGGAATGTTTTTTATATTTTTTTCCAACTGAAATAATTTGGCAAAATCAACATGAATTTGTAAAATCCTTTTTTGAGTCCACAAAATCTGCATTTTTCACCCAGTAAGGTGGTGCTCAAATATTTCACCCAGGTCTATAGCACCTGTGCGTAAACTTAGTCATGTGCTTAAGTGCTGACCTGAATTTGGATGCTTTCCTAAATTTCACAAAAAGTGTGTGAAAATATTTTCAGCACATTTGTCAGCACTTTGTTTCTTAGAACAGTGGTCCACTAACTATGTCTAAGGGGTCTGTGAAAGGCTTGCACTGAAAAATGACCGAAAAGAATTCAACAGATAATAGGAGTCTGCACTGCCATTCAAAAAAATTTAGGAGTCCACAAATGAAAAAAGGGTGAGAACCATTGTCATAGAATCGTAGAATCATAGAATATCAGGGTTGGAAGGGACCTCAGGAGGTCATCTAGTCCAACCCCCTGCTCAAAGCAGGACCAATCCCCAACTAAATCATCCCAGCCAGGGCTTTGTCAAGCCTGACTTTAAAAACCTCTAAGGAAGGAGATTCCACCACCTGCCTAGGTAACCCATTCCAGTGTTTCACCACCCTCCTAGTGAAAAAGTTTTTCCTAATATCCAACCTAAACCTCCCCCACTGCAACTTGAGACCATTACTCCTTGTTCTGTCATCTAGTACCACTGAGAACAGTCTAGATCCATCCTCTTTGGAACCCCGTTTCAGGTACTTGAAAGCAAATCCCCCCCGTCATTCTTCTCTTCTGCAGACTAAACAATCCCAGTTCCCTCAGCTTCTCCCATAAAATGTGTTCCAGCTCCCTCTCATAAAAATAACAAAATGACTAGCTTTTCTGGAAGTAAAGGACTTATAGCATTAATCAGAGTCAGATGTATTGCAAGCTTCCCCATACTGCTCTGCCAGTGCATGTCATTCCTGACCAGTAGCACCTTACCCTATTTTAATTAATCAGCTAATTATTCAAAGATTATTTTAATATAAATTTTAAATGACAAATAGATGCTTAGTTCATAAATAACACTGCACAGTGTCACATTACCAACCTTAGGTGCTCAACTATCAAAATCACAGTAGTTCGTTTCTTTACATGAACATTCAATCTTTTCTCTTATTTTTTTGTTTCAGTAAAACAGATACGACAACAGACATTTTGACCCACAGTTACCGATCTGAAGGTGAATCATGTATTTTAAAAGACTGATCATTCACGCTTCACAGTTGATGATTGATTCGTCTCCAAGGAGCCCAGGGTCTCCTCAATCCCATCACATAGGAGATCTAATGGCCAAGAAAAATGCAACTTCCAAAAAGGAGGATTATCCAACAAAAACTGGGAATTAAGGTGTGGAAGGAATTCATGCCAAACTCTTTCAGCTAGCAGGACCCTGAGACAATCAACTATGGTAGTGGGGTGTTGAGAAAAATCACGTAAATACTAGTAGCTTGTGAAGCAAAATTCTGTTTCTCTTGGTCTTACTGTTCCTATGCCACACAATTATTAAAAGTAAAGAAGCAGATTATATCATGTATTGATCATCAGAATTGTCAAAGCTACTTTTACATTAGATTACTAAAGCAGTCATATTTATTTGGTGGAAGAGGGAATTTGAGAAAGCAAGACCTATCCACACTACTGCTATGCTTAATATCTTGGAACAATAACTATTAGTGGATATTACTTGTACAATAGTGTACTTTGAGTTTGAATGTGTACTACAGGAATACATTAACATGCTACTGTTTATTGTTATATTGCAAGGATGTTACAACATGCAAGCAGGGAAAGAAAGAGATAAAGTGGGACATTTGATCTGTGTTTGCATGTCAATACCAAGAATGCTCTTCCAAGTTTACTGTTATTTCATGGAAGTGAAAGGGTCTAAACTTTTGAGGAGTGTGGGGAGGAAGAGATTTTGGAAACTGAATTCCTTTCTTAGCACTTTGCACACAAAGTAGAAAAAGGGAGCATGAAGAAATCCTTGGTATTAGCAATAAGATAATACTTTTATAATACTTTTATACTTTTTACAAATAAAAGGATCTCTACTTATAGCTCTCAGTATGTGGAAAGTTTTGTCATGCAGTGTTGCTGAAGAGCATTCTTGGCATCATCCAGTAAATAGAGTAGATATTGAGAACAATTGATCACCATCCTATTTTATGACAGCTCGTTACATATTTGAAGACTCTTATCAGATTCCTCACTAAGTTTTCTTTTTTCAGTACTAAACATGCCCAGGTAGTTTTTGTTTGTTTGTTTTTAGCCTTGTCTCATAGGTCAGGTTTTCTAAACCTTTTATCATTTTTGTCGCTCTACTCCGGTCTCTCTCCAATTTTTTCAAGGCTTTCCTGAAGTGTGGCACTCACTGCAGCTGAGGCCTCACCAGTAGCAAACAGAGTCAGGCCATTACCTCCTGTGTCTTAGATATGACACGCCTGTTAATACAGCCCAGAATGATATTAGTCTTTTTTTCCACAACTGTATCACCATGTGCTAGTTGAAAACATGACAAAGAGGAAAAGATGGAATGTGACAAACATTGCTCTGCATAACTATAGTAGATCAGAATTTGCTAGGTTGAGTATTTATAGTGGTATATTTAATATGTATTCACAATCACACCCAAAGTCAGATTACTGATGCAAGGAAATATGTTTTGAGTTTAAAAGTAATATAATTCAAATATATCTTACAGAGTAAATACTGGTGGTGTATTATTAGCTAAGCATTCACAGTCCAATAATATTGTAAGGCAAATTTAATTTTAAACACTATGTAACTTCTGATCAGAAGTGTACAGAAGCACATATTTTTAATGAGGTTTATGCCACACTTTGTTTATTCTAGAGTACCTTCATTGGCTTCTAGTAATTCATTCCAGAAAGCAAACAGTGTCCATGATGAAAAGAGATGAAATAAAGCTTTAGCTATGATTAACAAGGTTATACAGCTGTGTTTGTTATGGAACTGCGCTGCCTATATTCTAGAAGCACAGTATGTATTAAGATATGGGGAATTAGTGGGCTGAGGGTAGTAATAGTCTCTTAAATAGAAAAAAAAAACCCACACATTATGACCATGAAAAATGAGCTGACAATTTATTTCCCTTGCTGTGTTATATATATATATATCATTGTCCTCAACCTCAAGTAGGAAAACTGTTAAAGACAGGCAAAATGCCCACTGAAATCAATGGAGAAGGCAATATCTTTAGCTGAGATTATAAAGAAAAAATTAAAATATTTCTGAGTCCAAAAACTGTAAATCTCATAGGCAGACTTCAAGAGTGTCATTGAATGGTAAAAGACTAAAATTGTCATATAGTAAATGTGCAATATGCATCCCCAAAGGCCATGTTTCTATTTTAAACAATTAAATGTAATGACAGACCAAAAATGTACAGCCATTTACTTTAGCTCATTTTGATCATGATACTGTAGTTGACTAACCTTCTGTGTTGAGGTTACTGCTTTTCATTAGGAGTAGTTTATGTTAGACTAAAAAGCTTTTGTTGAAATGCTTAGCATTGTTTACCCTTGATGTACCCTAAACCTTTGTCTAATACTTCCAATATTTTATTTATTTTATTTATGTTTTTGTTGCCTGGCTAAATTACTCCCATGTACCTTGAAACCACTAAACCAATAACTATTCTGAACATTCAGTCTCCTACTAGTGAAGCCTCTCAGCAGCTTAATTTAGTGAAGTCATGTGATGTGTTTTAATGGAAACTTTATGGACAGGTTTTCCTCTGCTTGTCAGGAAGAAATGGTAGGTGGCATGGTCTGAATCTGCAAACACTCTAATCAACAGCAGAAATAAAAAAAACACAATGTTTCATATGCAGCAATGTGCCTCCCTCTCCCTCTTCCACCCTTCCAAATAGCAGAAGGAATAGTCCCTCTAAAATGTGTTGTTTGAACAAAATTAATTGCTATTATGATGATGCAGTAACAAAAATAATGAATTACTTTCCCTCTATGTTTGTATTTTATGGAAACCAAGACAGAAGTCTTATGTATTGTTACCACATGAGGGTGCTAGCTCCTTAAAAATCCACATGCTTAGAAAATGACAAAATCAAATCTGGGATAACAGGCAGTTTCTGGTCCAGCATTGTACATACACTGCAAAGCCCTCTTAGATAGTCAGACAAGATACATAGACACATAGGTAGGAACTGCAAGGGTGGCTTTGGAGGAGTGAAATCCACATTATGGGAAAAAAAAGCAATTTGCTGTGTTATTCCCAGTTAGGCTTAGTGAACTTAAAGAAAGCTGTTAGCAGATAATCGGAGCAGTATGATGATGCACTGCCAAACAATGAGTATGAGACAAAGCTAATAGCAACAGTGATCACACACACAGTAAAAATGGAAGGAGATAAAGGACAGAATAATTCATAAATAATGAATTAGGGCAGATGTAATTTTTTTAAATCTAGATGTGGGAGAGATGTACAAGAACTACTGATGGATGCTTGGCCAGAGTCCAAGTCAAAGGCCATATCCAATCAAGACCCATTTTTGCAGAAATCCCATTGTCTTTGAGAAGAGATTCACACATGTAAACAGTGGTGTACTACAGTCCAAAATCTTCTCCCAAGCATGAATTGAGCCCACTGTTCAGCCTCTCTGTGGTTAATTCAAAGAAAATAGTTGCCTGCTATTGCTGTTATGTTATGGCTTTAGTCCTTAAGCTCTTGTGGTAGAGGTCTACGCTGCTGAAGGGCCTGTGTTTAAACCCTGCTGCTGGCTCAAAATGGGGGTCACTACATGAAAGTCTAAAAAAAAAAAAAATTGGTAAACTCAGCTTTTTTTTTTTTCTTTTTGCACGCAGAGTCACAGCTCTTTAAGGGCTGACATGTCTGGGGACATCCCCGCCCAATTCCTACCCACAACCTCTCCCACATAATCCTTTCAAGGTTTCTTGCTAAGCCCAGTAGCTATTGGGACAGGATTTTGGAAGCTGTGTGGATACTGATACAATCCAGTCATGATTAATAAACCTCAGTATATAGTCTTAGCACCTTGTTTCAGAGAGCTCCTGGCTACTAGGGACAGGGCACGTGGAAGCAGGGGTGAAAATAACTTAAAGGACTTACCGGTACTCCGGAGTCCTTAGGAGGGGGCGGGGCCCCAACCAGAAGAGGTGGGGCCTTTAAATCCCCAAGTGCTTTAAATCAGGATTTAAAGGGCCCGGGACTGGGGTTGTGGTAGCAGCAGCTGGGAGCCCTGGACCCTTTAAATCACCCCCTTGAGCTACCAGCTGCAGGGGCAGCTGGGAGCCCTGGGGAGGTGGCAGCAGTGCGCCTGTGGCTATTTTAAGGGTGGTAGCAGCTGCTGCAGCCCCAGATCCTTTAAATAGCTCCCGGAGCCCTGCCGCCGCTACCCCAGGGCTCCGGAGACGATTTAAAGGGCCCGGGACGGTAGCTGCAGCAGGTGCCCTGGGCCCTTTAAATCGCTGCCCGAGCCCCGCCATCACTTCCCCAGGGCTCCGGCAGCAGGGCTCTGGCGGCAATTTAAAGGGCCAGCAGCAGGGAGCCCCGGGCCCTTTAAATTGCTGCCAGGGGAAGCGGTACTGGGGCGTACCGGCTTACTTTCACCTCTGCCTGGAAGAAGAGTGGCTCCCTCCAAAAAAGAACAGACAATTCAGCTCCAGTCTGTCATATCAGGTTTCAGTTCATTCTTACTTGAGTATGGAAACCCAAGAGGAGGGAATGCAATGTTTATGTTTTGTCATAAATTGTATCCCAATAAATGCTGGGTCAGCCTCGAGTCAGCCGGCTGGTAAACAGCTTGTGGTAACCCTAAACCTGCCGTTGGCTCCCTGTTTAGAAATGCTTCTTACAACTGATGAATGACCTGCCATCTTCCAAAACAATCAAAGACTTATAGTTTCCCCCAGACCACAAAGGTCAGTGATATATTTAGATTTTCAGATTTATCTTTGCAAGTAGAGGGGCTAAAAACATGCTTTAAAAAAGAAAAATTAAAAAGAAAGAATGTCAATTATCTCCTCTAGAGATCCCCAGAATGAAGGGAAGTCCATCAGCTTTGTCATACCCCAAAGACCTGCTTTACCTTTAGAAGGATGTGGGTAGCAACTTGCACCTTTTCCAGATTGAATTAATCTTTCTTGAACCTGGGAGCCCAAAATTGTACACTATTTTTGAGCAAAAACATCAACAAATATTTTAGCAAAGAAATATTTCATCAAAAAAATAGATTACATTTTTTCTGCCAACAATTGATGGTGGAATTAAAAATATTGAAAGATTTGCTTTTTCAATTTGATGAGATCTTACCATTGTCTCATAGAATGGCATTAATATCTCTCTCTCTACTGGAAATGCCTTGCCTGATACAGCCTAGGATCACATTTGCCTTATTCAAGGTACATCACATCGGTGGTTCATAGTCATCCTGTGATTGACCAACACATGCCTCTCCTCTTCTGTCGCTTGCATGCTTCCAACTGATTAGCCCCACAGTTTATAGCAGAAATCCTTATAATCATAGAATCATAGAATATCAGAGTTGGAAGGGACCTCAAGAGGTCATCTAGTCCAACCCCCTGCTCAAAGCAGGACCAATTCCCAGCTAAATCATCCCAGCCAGGGCTTTGTCAAGCTGGGCCTTAAAAACCTCCAAGGAAGGAGACTCCACCACCTCCCTAGGTAACGCATTCCAGTGTTTCACCACCCTCCTAGTGAAATAGTTTTTCCTAATATCCAACCTGGACCTCCCCCACTGCAACTTGAGACCATTGCTCCTTGTTCTGTCGTCTGCCACCACTGAGAACAGCTGAGCTCCATCCTCTTTGGAACCCCCCTTCAGGTAGTTGAAGGCTGATATCAAAACCCCCTCATTCTTCTCTTCTGGAGACTAAACAATCCCAGTTCCCTCAGCCTCTCCTCATACATCATGTGCTCCAGACCCCTAATCACTTTTGTTGCCCTCCGCTGGACTCTTTCCAATTTTTCCACATCCTTCTTGTAGTGTGGGGACCAAAACTGGACACAGTATTCCAGATGAGGCCTCACCAATGTCGAATAAAGGGGAACGATCACGTTCCTCGATCTGCTGGCAATGCCCCTACTTATACAGCCCAAAATGCCGTTAGCCTTCTTGGCAACAAGAGCACACTGTTGACTCATATCCACTGTGACCCCTAGGTCCTTTTCTGCAGAACTGCTACCTAGCCATTCGGTCCCTAGTCTGTAGCAGTGCATGGGATTCTTCCGTCCTAAGTGCAGGACTCTGCACTTGTCCTTGTTGAACCTCATCAGGTTTTTTTCGGCCCAATCCTCTAATTTGTCTAGGTCTCTCTGTATCCGATCCCTACCCTCTAGTGTATCTACCATGCCTCCTAGTTTAGTGTCATCTGCAAACTTGCTGAGAGTGCAGTCCACACCATCCTCCAGATCATTAATAAAGATATTAAACAAAACCGGCCCCAGGACCGACCCTTGGGGCACTCCGCTTGAAACCGGCTGCCAACTAGACATGGAGCCATTGATCACTACCCGTTGAGCCCGACAATCTAGCCAGCTTTCTATCCACCTTACAGTCCATTCATCCAGCCCATACTTCTTTAACTTGGCGGTAAGAATACTGTGGGAGACCGTATCAAAAGCTTTGCTAAAGTCAAGGAATAGACCGTATCAAAAGCTTTGCTAAAGTCAAGGAATAGACCGTATCAAAAGCTTTGCTAAAGTCAAGGAATACTTTTAAGTGCATGACCTTGCACTTTGTAGTTTTAATATTCATCCCTCTGCTGTTACTCCAGTCTTCAAGATCATCCAGTTCTTCCTGTATAATATTCTAATCATCCTCTGTATTGGTGATATCTTCCAACTTTGTATCATCAGCAAATTTTATTACCACACTCCTACTTTTGTGCCAAGGTCATTAATAAAAATATTGAGTAAGATTGGTCCCAAGACTTATCTTTGAGAAAATCCACTAGTAACTTTCCTCCAGCCCTATAGTTCACCTTTCAGCACAAGCTGTTACCTTCACCCCTATAGCCAGTTCCTTACCCACTTTATGATTCTTGTACTAATCCCCTCTATCTTCTCTAATTTAATTTTGAACCTGGTAGTGCAATGAAAGCTATACTGAAGTCCATGTACATTTGATCAACTGCATTTCCCTTATCTAAAAATCAGGTTAGTCTGGCATGATCTACCTTTGGAAACCCATTCTGCATTACATCCCCTTTTCCATCTATCTCCATGAATTTAATTATTTTTTCCTTCACGGATTTGTTGTAAAACCTTGCATATTATTGGGATCAGACTAACAGGTCCAATTCCGTAGATCACTCCTCCCCCTCCTTTCTTAAACACAGGTACAACATCGGCTATTCTCCAGCCATATGGTGCCACCCCTGAATAGATAGATTTATTCAAAATCCTTGTTACCAGAGTAGCTATCTTGTGCCAGTTCTTTCAGTATTCTGGGACAGACACCATTCAGTCTCCTCACCCCCAATTTAAGCACATTAAGCTCTACATTTTTCTTCCACTTCAGATGTGGCCCTTTCCAGTCCTATATACTCATTTCCATCAGCCATCCTGCCTTCATGACCATGCCCTATATTATCATCCCTATTGGAAACTGAAGCAAAGTATTCATTTGGCTTTTGTGCAGTACCTAGATTATCTTTTATCACCTCCCCATGCACAGTGCAGAGTGGCCCAATATCATTCATATTTATTCTCTTTTTATTTATATAAATTTAAAAAAAAATATTTTAAATTTCCTTGGCAAGACCTAATTGAGCTGGACTTTTAGCAGTCTTTCACAGTCGGGGACTCGATGCTTCTTCCTCGGGGGCTGTCCCAGCTGTAAGGTTTGTAGTAAACCTCTCCTTATGCACAGAAGCATAGCTGCACCCTGCTTCTTTGCCAATCAGGCCTGAACTGAGCCACGTTGTCTCCTTTTCTTCCCGCTCCAGGCCTGGCTATGACTGCAGGCACAGCAAGATAGGGCTGACTGGGCCAATAGGCTCATTTTAACCCCATCTTTGCTGGCTTAAGGTTTCTTTGCTTCATCACAGTTGGTTATAAAGAAAAGATACTTTGGAAAAACACATGTAAATGAAATATGTATTTTGTCCAGATTCTTCTGGAAACATTAAAGGAGGAAGATGTTCCTTCTAATTTAAGTGCTAATCTGCATACATTACTTGATATCAACTACACATACCCTCATGTGACCTGCAAACACTAAGTTAGAATGAGAAGGCATCACATTCTCGACCTAAAGTTAAGCCATTGGCCTTTTTCGGTTTACCCAAAATCAATCCTCAGCATTGTAGATAAATCTCTGATAATTTTCATATGACTTTACATTGTGCCTCTTCATATAACCTTGTGGTGGGTCTACCCACGTGTGACCTCTGTTTTCATGGGACTTTGTATCAAAGCCTTATTTAGAAACTTTGCATTGCCCTTGGTATAATATTATAGCCCCTAAGGATAGAATAAGATAGAAGAAAAATTTCTTTTTGCTAGCAGTAGAACAAGGGCTCTCCCCCCCCCACTCTTAATCAATTGCCCTGTTGAATGAATGAGGTGTGGATGAGCAAGGCATGGAAGGCAGCACCTCCAGCCAGCCTCAACTGTTGAAGAGGGGCTTGGAGCCAGACCCAAGGACAATAAAACGTGTCAAGTGGGCTCATTAAAGACAAGCAGACATACCGACGGCCTCGGGGGTTAGAAACAAGCACCTTCTTTTGGAAACACCCTCTTTGCAGCATTGGGACAACACTCAAAAGAAAGCAGCACAAAGGACCAATGGACACAGACACAGAGTTTGAATCTGGTATAGATTTGCATAAGAGGAAAGCTGCTATAAAAGTGAGGTGTCTTGCAGAGGACCCTGGGTCTCGTCTTGTCAACATGGGAGCATCGATCCGGATCGGCAGAAGCCCGGCTCCACCCCCTCCCCCATCTAACTCACCTGGCCAGTGAAGTTAAGGGGAGCAACTAATTGGTAACAACAAGACGGAGTGTGTTTGTGTGTGTGTGTGAGCGTAAGTATGAGCTAAGATCAAGTGTCAGTAGTCTCTTGGTCTATCCAAGGCCGTGATCAAGTGTCTTGATGTTTTTGGTCTTTTGGCCTCGAGATGAAAACCTTGTCTTTGTTTCCGGAACCTTGAAGTGAAAAAATTCTCTATTATATGCATATGATACTGTGTTAATGAATACATGTATTACTAATAAATGTGGTGTTTTGTCTTATTTCCCCTGAAAAGATCCTGTGCAGTACTTTAAGTACAACAGCATAAACTTATCACACTAACAAAACAGACCCTATTCGTGCCTTCCTACTTGCTGTTACAGCTTTAATAACTTCCATTGTTATTTCTATACACATGTTTAACAAATAGACTATATTTTAATCGAAAAACATACACCCTACAAGATCAGGTCGGGGGTCAGTGGTCAACTAATAGAAATGATTAAAGGAAAATTTTAACTAAAATGGTGAAGAAGTACTGGGATTCAGGAAGAAAGATCACAAAAAATGGTTATCTGGGGACACATACCAGAAAATAGAAGAAAGGTTCAAAATTAAATTGAAACTAGATTAAGCAAGAACACAAACATAGACACAGCAACTCCAAGAGGAATATATTGTGAAGAACAAAGAAGCCAACAAAGAGTGCAAAGAAACACTTTTTAAACAAAATGGTGACAGATGGGCAGACCACTGTAGCACAAAGTGACATGAAGATACCGCACAACATCTTGTAGACAGTTGTCAAAAAGAAAACAAATACCAACTAATTCAAGACAACAAAAGCAACTTAACAACAAAGACATCAGAATAATAAAATATATGGAGGCAGTACTTCATCAGCTACTGAATGGTGAGCCAGTGGCTAGTCCCCCCAAAACAGAGAAAGGAGAAGATCTGGATGTCAAACTAGGACTTATTGCCAAAATAGAAGTAGAGCGAGGAGTCAATCAGTTAAAAAATGGAAAGGCACTGGGTCTGGATAACATTCCAATACAGGTTTCCAAGGCCGACTTGAAGAACACAGTAGACATTTTGACAGGTCTGTTACAAATGATATGGGAAGAATTAAAAATACCAAACAAGTGGAAAAAGAATCATACAGCAATTCTGCCAAAGACCTTAGTCACTGTCAAAACTGAAAGGAATTCAACTGCTGTCTACTCCCAAGTAAAGTATTAACCTGTATTACTCCCCTCTGCGTCTGTCCACTTGCTCCCCCTCTGCTAGTGCATCGAATTTACACTTCTTGTTGCTGTCTTTCAAAGCTCTACTTAACTCTGCCTACTTCCTTGTTAAGCTTTACATCATCCCTACCTCATTCTCTCTGATCTACCAATCTCCCCAGCCTTGCCTGCCTGTTTGCCAGTTTTTAATCCAATCACTAGACATGGTACAAGCTCCCTTAACTCATCTGCAAGTCCCCTGCCATGTCCACATCCAAGTCACTCTCAACTGTTATGCAACTGTTCACAATCAAGTTGAGATACATACATTATATATCTAAATTGCATATATATTGTATATAGTTCATCTGCCCTAACCTCTAGATCTCTGCTCTTATAGCAAGAGCTCCTCGGACAGCAGGAACATCTTCAGTGGTTGAAATGTTCATAACACAAACAAACATCAATAATAACACTGCACACAGACAATAGCCACTCTCTAAGAATTCATTTGTCAGAGAAAGATGTAGTGTGGAATTAATTTACTTGTATTTTACATGCTGTACATCAGTGCTTAACCCTTTGAAAACTGGTTAACTCATTGTCTAACATGAAGATACAACTGTCGTCACTATCACAGGCCGCTTTTGTTTATTTTGCCCTCGCAGAGCATAGAATTTAATCCTTGAAAAAAGTATGAGTGAGTGAAAAACCCTACTCTATTTCATACACATATGTAATATCAAAAATTACTTAGTGGATGCTTCCATTCATCTACATTTGCCTGGCAATAAATCAAGCTGCCCACAAAATTTTCTATTAACAATTACACATGCATGATTGCAATTATGGCTTCACCCACACACTCTTCACCCAGTGTTGCATAGTGCCAAATTAGTCACATATATATGCACGCGTTTTAAAACATATGATAGAATGCTTTCACAGTATGATTGAAATGAACAATTAAAAAGAAACCTATTAGGATCATCTAATCTAATCCATGCTCCTGCCAGGGCAGGACTGTACTCTGAAGTTTATTTTTTTAGTACATTGTCCTGTCTTGTTTAAACTGTCTTAGTCTAACTAATCTCACTGTCAGAAATCTTTTCCTAATTTCATCTTGTTACTGTAGTTGTACCTTCCCCATCCCTCCAGCTCACCAGGCCTTAAACATTTAGGCCGTAATTTTCAGAAACATATGCCTAACATTAGGGTCCTAGGCCCATATCTGGGTACCTATTTTCAAAACTACTGAGTACTCAGTAGCTCCCACTGAAATCCAAGTTCAGCACATTCGATGTTCAGCCCAGTAGTTTGGGAGCCTAAATATAGATTTAGGAACCAGACTTTAGGTACACATTTTTTAATACCCTGACCTAACGTAAGACCTTTATATGATTAAAACGTCCATAGTTATGAGAGATCAGGAGAAAAATAGAAATATACAAAAAACCCTCATGCACTATTGCCACCCCAAGCTTCAAAAAAACACAACAACAACAACTGAGCACACACACACAAAAATCGTAAGAGTGACTTTAAAATTATGAAGTTGTAAAAAAAATAGTAAGTGTGAGGTTCTTTTTGTCTTTCAGTTTTTGAACCATTAGGGTACACTAAAGAGATGTTTTTAACCTTCTTTCTGTGTGAGGGCTAGATTTTTTTTTCTAAATGAAAATGAAGAAATTCTCACAAAATAATATAAATCCAGAAGCAAGGGATTATTCAACATACACCAACACACACACACACACACACCGAGAGAGAGAGAGATTTGGCAATGCTACTCATGTTTCAGGGCTTAAACCAACCATTAACTCAGAAGATTATAAGAAACTTCTCCTATAATCAGGCTATTCAATAACTGTCAACTAAAAAGTTTATTGAACCATCCGGTAGTGGACTCTCTGAGAAGGTCTGATCATGACTGAAGTCAATGTGAGCCTTGTTATGCATTTCACTGGGCACAGGACAAGAGCCAGAGTCAGAATACTTGACTAGATAGACTCCTGGTTTGATCCACTACTGTTCCTATTTTCAAATAATTTTCTATTGAAGCATATTGTTCAGTTAACTAGTCCATTGTAGAAATAGATTCTATAGTTTATCATTTTAAATATATGTATGTATGTATGTATGTTATTTCATCTATTAAAATTGAGAGGAGGCAAAAACATCAAGGAAAAAAAGCACATTTCAAATACAGAACATTATTTTGATCTGATTTTAAGTAGGGAAAATTACAAATTTGTGGTATCCTTTTTTTAGCAGTTGTGCCAAATTTTACACTGATACCTACGAGTAAATGAGACACCCACAGTGTTGTTGTAACAAGAGTGTGAGCACTTATGTGACACCAGCAAACGGATTTGTTGACATTCCCTGACAGTTATTTCAGGCATAAATCAAAACTGAGTGCTTCCATAATAATAATAAAAATTAAAAACTCAAACTCCTCAGATTGTACTGAAGACAGAAATAATTCTGCTTACTTTACTGTTTCCATGGGCTAGCAGAATTTACACAGATTTAACATCAATCCACCAGAAACCAAAATACTACATAGGGAAATAAATGGTAACAAAATTTGAAAGATATGAAGTATTGCAGTCCAAAAGGAAATGTAATTACAGACAGTGATTTCATATCCAATCCTTAATAAAAAGTTATATCTTGGGATTTCTGCATATTTTATATAGAAAATATTTCAGCCTGCATTCTGAGAAGCTGCATTTCAATCTAAATAAACTTTTTTTTTAGTTCTACTCAGACACTACACAAGAAAAAAAGGTGTGGGGCTAAATTATCTGCTCGTGTAAACTGGCACACTCCATTGCTTTTAGTGAAGCCTTGCCAGTGTATACGGGCAAATAATTTGGCTCATAGATCTTAATCCACAATATAAACAAGTCAGTTGACAGCAATGCTAAAATTTCTAAGGCCTTTTTTTTTTTGCAAGATATGTAAGGAAATTGGATATTAGCTTGTTTCACATGACACTAGGAGTGGGGAAGAGAGAATCTGAAGATTCAATAATATGAATAATAAGGGAACTATTTAAAATGGAAATACTAATGTGCATGATAAAATGGCTCAATAAGTAGTAAGTCCTAAAACATGAAAGCAAATAATAAATTTGTCCTGCAATCACACAGTACAGTGAAATTTGAAGACCATCTCTTCTATGGAGCCAGTGTGGTCCAGGGAATAGGGCAAAAGAGTCAGAAAAACTGAGTTCTATTCTTAATTCTGCTCTCATCCTGCTGTGTGACCTTGGGCAAGTCACTTCATCTCTCTCTCTCTCTCTGTCTTCTCTACCTAGACGGTGAGATCATTGTTTTTGAACAGTGCTATGCACAATAAGCACTACTGTAAGATAAGTAAATAATAAGCCCTTATCTTAAGCATCTCTTAAAGCATCCCCAAGGTTTTCAGTATATTATTGCTTGACCTTCAGTTAAAAGTTACTTCTATTACACAACCAATTTCTGTTGGTCCTGTAGGCGATCACTTAAGACATTTAAGTTTATTTTATGGCTTCAATTAATTTCCCTCAGAATATATTGATTAAAACATAAAAAAAACAAAACCCCAAAACACAGATGCCACGAATCACACATTTTTAATTCAATTCATTTAGTATGTCAAAAAGCAATCTTTTCCCGGTAATTTCAATATATCAAATGTCACAGAAAGGCCGAGTGACAGATTGCTGGGTTTTATTCAGAACAGTCAGCCTACTAAAATGTGTTCACTGTTAGGATTTCGTTCTACAATGTACTCTACAATATTTAGTTGTGTAGGCATCCTCTGCGATCACTTTTTTTTTCTTTTACGTTCCACAGAAACAAGCTGAAGTGACAAATTGAGCTCCAGCGTATGCCATGGGTGGGTTACGCATGTGCTATGACAAATGGATTTTATACTCCGGTCCAGATTTTACACTCTCCACACAAAGTTCAAGGATATTGAGATTCTGATTTCAAGTTCAGATTCCTCTCTAGATTCAAAATACCTGACAACAATTAGACTACTGGCGCACTGAGAATGCTCCCTATCATGCTGACCAATATTTTCTCATTGTCCTCCTCCATCTGATGTATTTTGTTGTAGACCATAAGCTCTTTGGGGCTAGGAACCATCATTTTGTTCTATCTGTGCAGCATATGGCACTGTGGAGTCCTGGGTCCATGACCAGGGCTGCTAGGTGCTATGATAGTACTAATAATTAATAATAGGCAGCTGCATTGGCAACAAGTTACCAGCCTTGAGAATGGTGCCAGTGTTATGTTCCATATTTTTTATAACTCCTGCTCTTTAAACTAACCTATTAAGTACCTAATTGAGATTATTATTTTTGATGTATACTGTGCATATATGTTGTCTCCTCTGTGTAGCCAATTAGTTCATTTTATCATCCATTTATTATTGTGTTATTTGGGGTTATGGTCAACTCAGATGCTATTTCATATATAATCAATGTATGCAAAATAGATTTAAATGGTAGGCTTATAGACATGTAAGATTGCCAAGTATTTAGAAGTGATGAATGTGTATTTGGTATATAAGTAAAGCATGGCTGGAATGCAAGGCCTATGAGCTGAGGCCTGTAAGATTTTAGTTAAGCCATACTAGGCTGTAGACTGGGGTGGGCAAACTATGGCCTGCGGGCCATATCCGGCCCGCCAGCCATTTTAATCCAGCCCTTCAGCTCCCGCTGGGGCTCAGGATCTGGGGCTTGTTCCACTCTGGCACTCCAGCTGGGGAGCAGGGTTGGGCGCTGCACCGTGCGGCTCCCAGAAGCAGCGGCATGTCCCCACTCCGGCTCCTATGCGTGGGGCAGCCAGGAGATCCCACTCCGCATGCTACCCCCACCCCAGGCGCCGACCAGCAGCTTCCATTAGACAGGAATTGTGGCCAATGGGAGCTGCAGGAGCGGGACCTGCAGATGGGGCAGCGCGCAGCAGAGCCGCCTGGCCGCGCCTCTGCATAGGCGCCAGAGGGCGTCATGCTGCTGCTTGCGGGAGCCACTTGAGATAAGCGCCACCCAGAGCCTGCACCCCTGAGCCACCCCCCCACACCCCAACCCCCTACCACAGCCCTGATCCCCCTCCCACCCTCCAAACCCCTCAATCCCAGCCTGAAGCACCCTCCTACACCCTGAACTCCTCATTTCTAACCCCACCCAAGAGCCCGCATCCCCAGCCGCTCCCACATCCCAACCCCAATTTTGTGAGCATTCATGGCCCGCCATACAATTTCCATACCCAGATGTGGCCCGGGGGCCAAAAAGTTTGCCCATCCTGTTGTAGACTTAAGAATGCTTGACATGACTGGGTGACCTAGGAATAACCCTATGTCAGTAAGGTTACAAGATAACTATAAAAGATGTGCCCATAGGTGATGTTATGGAAAGACTGTGGTCTACTGCAGCTATGTACTGTCCAAAACCACAAGACATCTGATTGTAACATAATGGAATATCCTGCTCTGACTGCAGGTTACCATGGACACATGTTGTGTATAGATACTAATGAGAATAAGGGAAACTAAGAAACAACCTATGAAAAACTGAGCACCCCAATATTTATGGGATGTGGAAATACAGATAAAGAAAAGAGGATTGAAACCCTCATGCATATGTATAAGGTGTTAGGCCTGGTCAGAATAATATAAAACAGGTTCCCTGGTTGAATAGAAGTGGAAAGACCCCAAGGGAAGACCCATCAGAAACTCCAGAAGGAACCATCTCTCTATTAATGATAGTCTGTTCACAGATCCATCAGAGCCTAGCATTTCTTTGAGGATGTAAGTATGACTACAGTCTTAGTCATTGAATTGTAGGATTTATATATGCATGGGTAATTGTAATTTTACTTATTGCTTTAATAAAACTAGTAATGCAGATAAGACTTTGTACTTGTGATTTTGTCTGTAGTCACTATTCTTGGTCTTTGTGAGTTCCTAGAATCTCCAAATTTGAGAAAAAACACTAGAGTTGATTTTCACTCGGTTAAGCTTTAAAAACTGTAGCAACAGGAGCAGAACTCCGTTTATTACAAAAATCACTAAATTCAATTTAAATAAAAAAGGCTACATCTGAAAATGATTTCATGACCTTGCAGTGTTCCATAATTAAATGATACTGTGCAACATGCTGCACAGTTCATGATTTTACTACCTGCATTTGGTGTTTCATGAGTATTTACTTTTCCTACTCCCAAGCATATAGATTCAGCATTGTTATAGTTGCTGAATTCCAGGCATAAGAGTGGGTGAGCTATCTGAATAGATAAGCTTTTCAATTGTCAGACAGCAATTGACTGAAATTGGGGGAACGTTATTATGCTGTCAAGTCTTTGATATGTCATTGGTTGAGAAAAACAGTTTCTATTCGTTGTCTCCCATGCCTACCAGATATTCATTGAAGGCAGCTCCTTACCAGAATGACATTTGATGCCCATTATTGATGTAAATGGTAACCTTTATATTCCTGAACAATACACTAACAATTCTTACTGTAAAAGTTATGCATGTACTGCACCTGCTGTGCTGAACAGTTTATTCCCATAGCGACAACAAACACTCAGATATGCCCATGGGGTCATACATATTCAGCTATACACACACTAATAATTTTAATATTATAAAGCACCTGCATGGAATTTAACAAATAAAACTGACCTCTCCCGTTATCAAGGACACACCAATCTAATGTAAACATAACACTGAAGGGGATAACAAGCAAAAATGAGGAAGTGATAGCAAAGGACAATCATAAGATCTGGTGTGTTTAAAAAAAACAAGTTACTTTGGTATTAAAAACTTTTTAAAAGTAAATATTAAAATATGGGAGAATGTGAAAGGCAAGGTGCATGCCAATCGCTTGTCTCAACACTAACTATATGCCAGAATCTAGAGAGACCAGTGGGTGCCAAATTATGTCCCTTAAAACTCTACTTGCCATGTGTCTATGTTTTAGACTTTACTAGCAGCAGTACTACAACGTCTTGTCTATCACAGTCTGTCAGCATGGCCTGGTGACACAATGGGACTTAAGCATCAAGTAATTGCTCCAGCCCTGGGAGCAGCCCATAGAGGGGAAGAGGAAGTCCTGTTGCTCCCCAGCCCGGCCAGGACTAGCAGTTGGAGCCTGGTGCATGGTAGGAACCCCCAACCAGGGCGTGCCCAGCCCAGCCGCTCCCAAGCTTCAGGCCCAGTGCTTGAAAGTTAAATGGGCCTTGGGCTGGCTGTGAGGTGGGCGAGAGGGGGAACCATGGCCCTGCCCCCCTCAAAATGATGACTTCCCCCCCTCCATATCATACCACCCTCACTTCTGCGCTGCTGCTGGTGCCAGCTCTGCCTTCACAGCTAGGTGCCTGGCCAGCAGCCACAATTTTCCATCTGCCCAGCTCCAGTGCAGAAGGGTGGCAATACTGTCACTCCCCTACAATAGCCAGATTTGAAAGGGGAGATGAGATTTCAAGGTCCGTGATGCATTTTCATGGCACTGAATTTGATAGGGCCCTACTTATATAATAAAAACTCAGATGCATTTTGGACAGTTGCTTACTGTTGAATGTTTACCATGTAAGCATGACAACATCACCATGGGAGGATTGTTAATTCCCCGTGAAGCAGAAGTAGTAAGAGCCGATTACATTTTAAGTAATGAAAAGTCTGATTTTATTCACATGTATGTCCTTTGGGAAACAGAACCAGGGGATGGAGGGAAATAGAAAAAAATATTAAATATTCAAATTAAATTAAAATTTTCACAGCACCTAAGTCCCTTAGGAGCTTAATTCCCTTAAGATTCATGAAGAATTGTTTCTAAACAGAATATTTTCCAAAAGATGCAGCAGCTTTAAGTCCATATTAAATATTTTGCAGCTCATTTCTGTGGGTACAAAGAACTGAAGTTCTAAGTTTATGAAAACCTTTTGTTCATTAAACAAACCTTAAGGGGGAAGTATAAATTAAAAGTGTTATATATTCAGTGTCATCAAATCAGCTAAAAACACGTTTTGTACCACTCCATGAAATAAACTCTTTTTATAGTACCTTTTCTGTAAACATTGCCTCGTGTAAATAATAAAATTAATCACACAAGTAACACCAGCTCTGGAGCCAATAGCTAACAAAAAGTTCCATAGAAACAGTAAGATAAAATTCCAAACAGTAAGATACCCATCTTTCCATTTATGAGAAATAGATACACTTTCAGCCTGTAGAGCAGAAAAAGTGTTGTATGTAATCAATCAAGGGGGTCGGGGGGTGGAGGAGGAACAATGTTTTGCAAAAGGAGACTGCCACTGGGGCAGAAACTGTAAACAGTTTCTCTCAGTCTTCCTACCCTCGTAGGGTAATCTTTCAATGAGCATTATAAGCCTCTCCTCCCTGCAGCATTGGCAGCTGCACTGTAGAGCAGACAGGAGACTAATGTTCAGATGTATCAGGAAGTGGTTTACTCATACAGGTTGGTCAACATGGAAGCAGATTGAAACTGGAGCCCATGTGGCTGCACTGGGAAAACATAAATAGGTAGTCAGCCTCCATCCAGGTTGACTCCTGGGCAGTGGAAGCTAGTCTAAGAGCCAGACAGTCCATCTTTAAGTTAGAGGGGCTCTGTGGGATAGCTTGTGGAGAATTAAGATGACGTGTGCACTATAACAACACTAACCTCCATCCGCATGGGCAGTGACATGTCTGAGTCAACGATTCAGCCCCATGCTGTTAACTCTAAGAGGACCCCTAGGATACTTGATACAAGCTACAGCCCAACTAACATGAGTGAAGAACTTCAGTGTTTGGATACAGAGCATGTTAAAGTCACAAGATAGGGAACACACAATATTAAACACAACCAAAACTTCTAATATGAACAAGGCTTTTGTGTTTCAGTTCACTTGCTAAATGCTATAAGGTGCCACTCTGTTCTCTTCCACGCAGACTTCATATTTGTTCTTCTTTTCCTTAGTCTGAAACAGAGGTAATCTAAACTGAAAACAAATGTTGCTCTCTATGTATAGGGAAAGCCTAACATCGCCTGCTTTCCAGATCACCATACTCCATCCAGGAAGAGAACAGAGTCCTCACTGGGGCAGCAAAATTTAGGTGGAGTTTTACATCAGCTGATCTCAAACAGCTGGTAGTGGAACATAAAAAACAACACAACTTACAAGTTATACACCATGGACTTTTAATATTAGAGGAACATTTTTGAACTACTGCACTGTTTGAGTAGGGGCAAAGCAAACCTTTCCAATCAGGGAAATGGTTCTTTTTCATTGTAAGGAAACTGGGATACACCCCCCTCCCCCAAAGTTTATGTAAAAGCGTATCAGGCAGATTAGCCTACAAAGAAATGTAAAACAACCCACTTTCTGGCGGTTGCAGCAGGAACTTATTGACTTTCATCAACAGAAACAGATAGCAATAGGGAGCCAAACAATCTTAGGACCAAGGAGACATGTTTCCATGTTACCATGATTAAGTTTAAGGAAACTCCTGGACATGCTCTAATTGGTATCCAATGGGCACAGAGACTATGGCACTTGTCTCAGTAGGAATATACATATGAATTTAGGAATTGTCATCCCAACAATAATAATCTAGTTCATTAGAACACTGAAGAATTTGTTTGCCCAGAATAATATGTATCTACTAAGAAGCATGGGCTCAAGATCAAACCACAGCATCACCACATTAAATGGCAATAAAGATCAAAAGTAAAGTGACTGATAGACACAAAATGAGACATACGGAGAAAATAAATTTAATGCAAAACCAAAAAGTCCCACAGGGCACTCAGAGAGGTCAAATAATGTTCTATAATTACTTCACACAAATATCTACCCTGGGAAATTAACTTAAGTAAATTCAGGACTATTCGAGTCAGTCTGTAACTTTCATAAGTAATTTTTTGGAAGCCCTTTGGATGGGGAGGGGGAGGGGGGTCTTAAATAAGTCTGAGAAATGATACAGCAATGGTTCAGCAACAAACGTTCCTGATTTTTTTTCCCTTCCCTAAAAATAACCCACCAAAAATGACAATGAGATATTATATATCTGCTTTTTTGTCCTATTAGGCCCTATCTTTGAAACCTTTGCACAAAGGGAACTTTGTACACTTGAATAGCATCATTGACTTCAATAGGATTGCTAATGTACATAAGGTTATTTACATGTTTGCTAGATCAGAGCAAGGGATGTGTCTTATTCTGTGTCTGTGAAACGCCTAGCCCCTTTTGGACCGTACAAATGGAGAAACGTAATTTTAGATACACAGAGAACTATTTAAGCTTCCTGACAGTATTTATAAATGTTATAAACACTGAAATATTCTTAATATCTAACACTAAGCAAGGCTACATATATCACTGATCTATTTGAGTAAAGTGGGACCCTCATCAAATACCGGAATCTTTTTTGGAGGGGGGGGGGGGGGGGGAGGTTTGAAAACATTTGATTGCTAATGTGACTAATTTTTTAAAAGTGGATGAACTGAGTATTGCTATTCTTTTAACATTCACAGCAACTAGCTGATAGGCAAGGCTTGCATATATAATATTGCATATACTACTGTGCCAGGCAGCTCAATTCTATAACAGAATCAACAAATAGATAATAGAGAAAAGTAAAAAAGATCATAAAGCGCCTGGAGGGACGGACTTAAGAGAACTATAAACCTGTAGCTTGAATAAGTGACTCAAGAGAGAGAGAGGGTGTTTGCAGTGTTGTATGTATATTACCTCACCTGCCTTGCCTCTCAAAAGAGAGATGGTGGTTATTTATGAATTATCTAACAAGACTAAACACCAAGGAGAGGGTGGTCAAGGGTAGACCTTTCTCTATCATAGAGAGATAAAAGTAACACATTTTTGATGCAAACAAACAAAACCTTTTGAATTTTATCATCACCGCATAGGAATTTTAGCATTGCTCTATCACATGACTGATTTATAAATCCCAACATTTAAATATCACCTAAATAATTCAGTGTATAACTCCTACGTGTACATTTTAATTTGAACTTCTAATTTATGAAAATATGTATAGGTTTCTATATCTTTCCTGCCCACAGTTCTATACTGTGGTGTTATCTAAATAATAAATTAGACTCCGATTGTACCCTCCAGAACAATACATGGAGAAGTCCTTCCACATCTGTCTCTGGCCTAATGTGCCCCTAAACCCTGCCATCCCAGGACTTAGAGAGGACACAGGGAACATGCACATGGGAAAGAGGTCCTAGGGACATACACTGTCCCTCCTCAAACCCTGCAGGGAAGCTTCAGGAAAGTTAATACAGATTCATGGATGTGCTGATATTCCTGTAAGCACTTCCATGCTAGGGGACCCATTAAACAGAGAGCCATTTGCCAGGGAGGACAGAGCCTTTGTACCATTCACCTTATCCCTCTACATAGTTCAATTAATGTGGTTTCTGGTTGTTGAACCCCCCTTATCTCAGACCTCTTACCTGAAACAACTTCAGAAATCTCTTCAAGGGGAATCCTGCAGTTCTCCCTCCCTCCAGGTTGTTTTTCTGAAGGATAGGGCATGTTGGGCCTTAACTTTAAACAATGATTTATTCAATTCAAATTCTATAACAGTATCTTGTTGCATTCCATGCATTATCCAGCTGAGAGGAATTCTATGTTTGAAAATTAACTCTTTGCAGCAGGAGAACCTATTCATGTAACCACTTAATTCCAGAAGGCAGATCTGCAGAGAAAACACTCAAAATAAAGATTTTAAAATCACCTTGTAGTGGTTAAATGTACTGTCTGGTTTTCAGCAGAGAAAAAAATGGTAATAATTTCAAAGAGTGTACTTTTATAAATCATCAGAGAAGCAAGTTTTTCAGCAAGGAATTCTCTCATATGTTGCATTTAATGTATCCACAGTCAGTTCTCTCAGTATCCTTTATTCACTGAGTTATGAAATAAGAACTCTTCAGACAATAAAAACAAAATTCCCCTTTTGGTAATACTTCATGAGTACTTCTTGTACACGTAACAGGGGAAAGACAAATCAAGGACTGGAGAAGGGCTGACCAGATTTCTAACATGGAAAACTAGAACAATCACCACAAGGGATAGAGGAAGGGCATGGAAGTAGTGGGTTTAATGGGGGTACATGGAATGGTGAAGGAGGAAAGAGTGCCCTGTCCTCCCTCTTCACCTGCTTACTTAAAAATGCTAATCCTCTTTCATCATCATCCTCTGAATTTGACTTTGCATATGGGAAGAGTCTTGTTTGAAAACTCAGGGGTCAGGGCTCACAGAGACCCTCAGATGTTGTGTGGGGGAAGGGCCTGGGTAGGATGGCAACATGTAACACACACCTGAAGAAACATGTGTAGGGCCCTATCAAATTCACAGCCATGAAAAATGTATTACAGACCGTGATAGCTAGTCTTTTATGTGCTTTTACCCTACACTATACTGATTTCATGGGGGAGACCAGAGTTTCTCAAATAGGGAGTCCTAACCCAAAAGGGAGTTGCAGGGGGCCACAAGATTATCTTGGGGGGGGGTGGTCATGGTATTGTCACCTTTCTGCGCTGCCTTCAGAGCTGAGCAGCCGTAGAGCAGCAGGTGTTGGCTGGGCGCCCAGCTCTGAAGGCCCAGCTCTGAAGGTCCCATCAGCAGCAGCATAGAAGTAAGGGTGGCAATACCATACCATGCCATCCTTACTTCTGCGCTGCTGCCTTCAGAGCTGGGTGGCTGGAGAGTGGGTGGCCAGATGGCCAGCATTTCCTTCTAGTAGCCAGCTTAAAGGGGTTACAAAACATCAACAGGGACAGGTCCTGAACAGAACACATTCCCTCTGTGCAGCGCCATATGGTCTATAAGATATGAATGTCTATATTTTCTGTTCACTGTAGCTGACACTTATCCTTTTTCTGACTTTATTTTCCATAACAATCCAGACCGACTTGCCCAAACATGATGAAAGAATGGTAAAAATATTAAGGGGGAGGGGAAATCGTAACAATCTATGCATCAAGTGTCACATATAAACTCATAGCTTTAGACAATATTAGGCCATGCCTACACTAGCACTTACGTCGGCAAAATTTTGTCGCTCGGGATTGTGAAAACACCCCCTCCTCCCAAGTGACATAAGTTTTGCCGGCCTAAGCACTCATGTGCACAGCTCTATGTCAGCCGCAGACACTCTTCCACCAACATAGCTACTGCTGCTCGTTGAGCTGGTTTTATTATGTCAACGAGAGAGTTTTCTTCCATCTGCATAACATGGCTATATGAGTGCTCTGACAGTGCCACAGCTGTGCCACTGTAATCTCGGAAGCATAGACATTGCCTTAGAGATGGTGCACCTCTCCACGATCTGACATCACGTCTACTCTGAGTAGAGAAGTTAAGAGACAAGACCATGTTCAATGTCAGATCTTGATTACAATTTCCCAGAAGTGGGACAGCCCCATAAAATATACCATCATGCATCCTCTTATGACCGCATATCTTTCAACATGGACCGAATACACATACTGTACAGCGAGTGCTCAGTTAACTTGCTCCTCTATATTACAGCTTCAGTACCAGTGTTCTATCGAAGGAGTGTGTGGTCCCTCAGGCATCTCTCTTATATCCAACACTACTCGGTATTGTAATTAACAAGTTGAAGAGGTGAGCAGAGACTTTGCTAATAAAACGTACAGACAAGATAAAGCTGCAAGGGATTATAAAAACCTTGTAGGATAGGATTAAACTACAGCACAATCTTGAGGAAATGGACTAAAAATCAATAAAATTAGAAAAAATAAAGACAAATGAAAAGTGGATCATATAGGAAGGATTAATCAAATTCACAAATACAGAATCAGGGAATATGGCTAGCAAGCAGTACAGCAGAGAAGGATCTGGGTCATAGGGGATGACAGTTTGAAGAGTCTATTATTTGCATTACTGTAGCACATAGGAGCCTTAGACATGGACCAGGACCCCATTGTGCTAGGTGCTGTACACACACAGGGCAAAAACACAATAGGTACTTGTATAGGTCTCAACTCTATAGTCTCTGAGTGACTCACTGTAAGGGCCCAGGGGTTCCCAGGCAGCCCCCTCACCCTGGCTGCCACTGGGGAGCTCACTCAGAATTACTCAAAGTGAGGGGTTAGCAGCACTCTGACCCCTCCCAGAAGTAATGCCCATTAAAATCCTGACTGCAGAACTTGGACCCTGGCTCTGACCACCTTACTCCAACCATTAGGTCAGACCGTCCATGTCCTGGTCCTAACAGCTTGCTCGGATCCCCTAACCGGTCCAATAGGTTAGGGGGAGGGATAGGCTCTGTCAGGCATGGATCCAGCAGAGCTCCTCTGGCATCACAGTACCCCAACCTTCTGGCAGACAACCAAGTGACACAGGCACAGACTACACAGTTTGTCGCTGAAAACCAGACATTGCAGGAGCAAGTGTTCCAACTTTGCACTGGGAATGCTGTGCTTCAGACCCAACCAGCTCCTGTCATCCCCCTGCCAAAACACTTTAACAGGGATCAAAGGTTTTGAGGTTTCATGAATCAAAGCCACCTCCAGTTCTTCTGTTGCACACAGACATACTCCTCCAGTGCAGCCAGGCTAAGCCTATAGTCAGCCTCCTGACTGGGGAATCTTAGAATTGAAGGACTGGAAGGGACCTCAAGAGGTCATCTAGTCCAGTCCCCTGCATTCAAGGCTGGTCTAAGTATTATCTAGACCGGGCCAGCACATCGCTCGCCCGCGCTGCTTCTCGCCGCCCCCATTGGCCCGGGACGGTGAACCGCAGCCAGTGGGGGCCGCGATCAGCCGAACCTGCTGCGTCAGCAGGTAAATAAAACTGGCCCTGCCCACCAGGGTGCTTACCCTGGCGAGCCACGTGCCAACATTGCCGACCCCTGATCTAGACCATTCCTGACAGATGTTTGACTAACCTGCTCTTAAAAGCCTCCAATGACAGAGATTCCAAAACCACCATAGGCAATTTATTCCATCATGCATAACCACCCTGACAGTTAGGAAGCTTTTCCTAATGTCCAACCTAACCCCCCCTTGCTACAATTTAAGCCCATTGCTTCTTGTCCTATCCTCAGAGGTTAGAGAGAACAATATTTCTGCCTCCACCTTGTAACAACCTGTTAAGCACTTGAAAATTGTTATCATGTCCCCTCTCAGTTTTCTCTTCTTCAGACTAAACAAACCCAGTTTTTTCAATCTTCCCTCATGTTTTCTAAACCTATTTTTGTTGCTCTTCTGTAGATTTTCTCCAATCTGTCTACATCTTTCCCAAGAAGCACTGAACAGGGCCTGCTTTTTGCTGGAGACTCACAGTCCAGTGTTATCTAACTGGGGCACCTCCCAGCAAGAAGTATCAACCATCTTTGATTATCCTAATGGTGCCCACAGAACAAAAGCTGCCCTGTGTAAGCTTCGGCAAGATCAAGGTACAATACCTCCTATGCAGCACATTTCAGCCTGGAATGTAGTGGAACAACTATACCAGTTCTGGTGGGGCCTACAAGAAATAAAGGATGAGCTGGCCCACTTCAAGACCCAAGCAGACCTGGATGTTTTTATTGATTTCACCATCCAGATCGACAATCAATTGCGGGAATAGCAAGAGGAGAAAAGTGGAATGATATAGCCATGTCCCCCACTATTGAACCCAGCCCCGCTAGGGGCTGACACAGGAAGACATGGTCTGCCAGCAACTCACACCTGAAGAAAAGGAGCAACATTGACATTCCAACCTGTGTTTTTACTGTGGGGAGATGCCACCTCTGGCTGCCCCACACAAAGCCCAGCCTGAAGGGAGCTGGGAAATGAGCCAGCCAACGCCCAGTAAAAGGGACCAGGCTTGGTGCCCTGTCAAAGTGTACGACCAAGTCCCAAACACAGTCCAGACTGGAATGCATGCCAATTCCCGCAAAGCAACACCACACCCACAAGTTCTAGACAAGTTACAAGTACCTGGTCATCCCCAACAAATTCTCTCACACTGGGCATTCATCACCTCAGGTGCCACAGTTAACTTCATCAATGTGGATGTAGACCAAATCCTGAAGATTCCCCAACAGCCAAAATCCACAGAAACCATTCCCTGGGAGGCCACCATCCAAGGCTATCAGGAGACATTGAAATTCAGTATAACCCAGAATCAAAGGAAAGTGTGGGGAGCGGATATCTCCTGGTTGGTCTCCCATAACCCACAGATCCAGTGGCAGGAATTGAAGACTGGCTTCCCCTAAGAGTTCTTCCAGCAGCACTGCTGGACCTCAAGGGGTGGGAAGCACCTTACATAAAACTGACCATTCCCTGTTGCAGACTTATCCAGATAAACTTTTTTCATCCAGCCTCAAAAGTGGCTATTTGTATATAGTACAGCTTTTCCAGTTCCTTAAACAAAGGTGAATTAACACAAGACAATTTGGAATTAGTATCTGCTGTGCTTGTGACCTGCAAAAACACAATTTTGAAATCACCAGGGAATTGTAAGCACTCAGGAAGCAGACTGCTCTGGTCAGGGGAGAAGATAGAGCACTTTTATCCACTGTAAAAGCAGCCCAGCTCTGAACAAGTCTTCTCAGGCTTTTGGACACATTTAATTTACTCACAAGGCACATGTTCAAGGGCTTAACAGATATTATCATAGTCACCCCACATTAATATTACATCCCCTCATTAGCTTAAGTATTTCCATACTAGTCAAATGATACCCCTCCTTACATGCTCCATGCAACAGATGAACATTTAGAACAGGACTAGGAGAAAAGTAACAGTTGTCCAGGAAGCAGACACTGAATCTTCATAAACAAGTCTTTACTCTATATAGAAACCTGTGATAGATAGATATTGTCATGACAACTCAAATTGTCTTGAAGTGTTAGTTTTGTTGTCTTTTCTTAAATTAATTTAAAAGTGATATGTATAGTCTTTCATTTCTATATCATAACCTTCTGGACAGTAACAGCCTTTCATAGAGGTGAACTATATCACTATATAAAGCCAGGTCCAGATGACCTTTGCTCAGTAATTTTGTATGGCTTACTATCTCATGTCAATCATCTATTTCGTACATAATTTATTCCAAAGTCTTTCTGATTATAACTTCCCCACCCACTTCTGCCTCACTCACTCATCAGACCAGTTTCCACACATCCAAAAGTCTTTGAACTCCTTTTCAAGTAGCTTGAGAAATCACAATGTCAGTCCGTAAAACAGTGCATGAATAAGTCATTTCCTGCTTCAGATACACTTCTGAGTACATGATCCAAGAGACTTTCAAGAACTATTTGAAAAGTGCTCACTGATAGTCTGAGTTTTCACATCAATCCTGAAATGGCATTTTAAATCACTCTGTTTTCATAAATGCTCCTAGAGAATTTTAAAAGCAGATTTGTCAGTTTCACGAGCTTTCCTTTTAATTACAAGTCTTTAAAATTTGGTTTTCACCTTTCTGCATCAGCTAGGAACAGCATAAAAATCCCACACATGCTCTTGCATGTCTGTTATACATTCAATAGGCCATACCAATGCTACTTCAAATAAGATATTTGTCCACTCATGTCCACACACATTGGAGTGATGAATTGTGTACATTTCAATTAATTGTCAAACTCCCTCAGTATTCTGCAGCTTTGAAACTATGACCAGTGAGATTCTGATAGATGTTAATAACTAATCTCCTTCAGTGCAAATAAACAGCAATGTAAAAGTTACTAGCTAATCAATCAGATACAAAGAAGTTTAATTAGTATCCAGCTATTACTCACTGATAAGTGAAGAGTGGTAGTGTTCTCCAGTGATTAGAGCAGGGATCATGACTCAGGATTTCTGGTTCTATTCCTGCCTCCCCCACTGATTCACTGTGTGACCTTTGGAAGGGAAAATACAGCAGGATCTAGCAAAAAGAAGGGAGAGTGTAATCAAAGATGACACCAAGGCTGCAAGCCTGATGAATTCGGAAAACAGTGCAACTGAGGAAGGTTTTGGGAGGAATGATAAACTCATCTTTTGCCACATTAATTTTAAGTTGGCAGTAGGATATCCAGAACGAGCCAGCAGAGAGATGATCTAAGATGCAAATTGGATGAAAAGGCACAAGGTCCAACAGTAAGATTGACATCAACTGTTATTCATGTTATTCCAAGAAGTACACTGTGAGGAAAAAGAACTCCAACTTCATGGAGAGGCAAGCATGGTGCTATCCAGGTTCCCCCTTACTTTTGGTAGCAAGGATCCCTGAGGTACCATCATGCCATGGGCCACCTCCACATGAACTTGTGCCACATTCCACCAGAGACAGCATTTTGCTGGAATTATATAAGCTCAGAGGAAAACTGTTTATTGGGTCTGTCATTGTAATCTCAGAAGTGTCTCTTTGGGCGTATGCAGTGGTGTGCACAAATTTCAACAGAGCTAATGACATCAGCTCTTTTGCCAGATTTACACTGGAGAAAAGCATCTTGGGGCATGTCCAATCATAGTTACACAATATGTTGTGGATGAATGCTCCTTAGCATGGAAACAAACAAAACATTCTAATTTAATTAAGTCCAACAGCCTGAAAGTTGAAAAGGAGCAAAAAAAGCCTTTTTCCCCCAAAAATGAGATACATTAAAAAACAAAGCATTCATGACCATTTCACATTCTGTTTGTGCCTCCTATTGGCAAGAGCAACCACGCTAAAGAGTTAGTACGGAAGTCTTTCTATAACAAATTAGATATTCATCTCCAACTGGTTTAAATACTGATTTGACAGCCAGAAGGAAATCTTCAATGACAGTTAAGGCAACAAACATCCTTCTATCCTCACTTGTACTAGACTAGCTTATTATTAATACTTGTAATTATATTTCCCCTAGATTTTCCCCTTTAACAAGTGGATACATAATAGAATGAGGGAAGAACAGTCTCAAAAGCCAAGAAGGGAAAGCAGAACAAAGACATTATGCCCCTAAATGGGCCCAGGTAGAAGCCCTTCACTCTTGCCAGTGCCAACTCTGAATAACTGAAGATCTAAGATTCTGGAGGTGTGAGGAGAGGACAAAATATTGAGGTGGGTAGGGAGCAGGTGCTTTGCGCAGCATGCTTCCCTCTGAACGCCACAGAAATATCACAAAAAAGTAATGGAAAATAATTCTACCAGAAGCAGCATAAAATTATACTCACCTTTTTCACCCAGAGGTGCGATGGGATTGGAGCTTCCTTTCCCCGGGGAACCCTGGGGATAGTGGAGTCCAGAAGTAGTAACTTTGCCTGTTTGATGGCAACCCCTAACCTCTCCCACAAGGGAAGAGTTCATTCGAAACATTACAAAGAGAAATGCACTTAATTTCCTGCCCTATTGTCCTGGGGGAGGGGGCAGAAAAGGGGCGCCTACCTCACCAGAGTACAATATAACGATGTGACTCCAGGCTCCTAAAGTAAGATCGGATCTGGAAAAAAAAAATAATCAAATGTACAGCACAGACTGCTGCATCTCCACAGAGGCCCTTTGACTTCAATGGTGCATCCAGATGAAATCAATTGCAGGACCAGGGCCTTATCCAGTACAGATTAGCCCTTATTACCAATTCATGCAGAGGTACATGGAAAGAAAAGGCCTTTTTATAAAGGAGAATACTAAAATGAAAAAAAGTGTTTACAACAGATATTTCAATTGTATTAAAGTTCTTAATCAGAATGGCAAGCTCTTTGAAACCCTTTCAATTAAGCCTGGCAAACTCTTCAAAAACCTTCAGATCCCTTGTTTCAGGTTTCATCTGACTGAATCTGTAAGTTATACATTTTCATGTAAGAAGAGGTTTTTTACTTTGAAAATCTACATAATTAAAAACTGTACTGTCTTCTGATTGATAAAGTTTTAAGTGACAGCTTTGCAGCAAACTGCCTCCCACACAGAAGCAATTTGTTAAAGCCTTTCAGAGTTTTGCATAAGTGAAGAATTTTAGTAGCTTTCTATTGGGTCTTAAGTTCCAGTTAAAAAGTGGCTGGCATACCATGCCAGATTGGATATGGTTTGTGGGGACTGCAACAATTAGTACACTTAAATTCATTTAAATACCAATAAATGGTTATTCACAAAGCATCTAATATAAATATATAATTTAAATAGTTATGAGTTCTGTATTTAGCAAAGCTTTAGAACAAATTTTATACTCAAAGCCTAACTCAGTCCCAGTTCTCCCACCTTATACAAATATTTGCCATCACCTTCAATGGGATTTACTTTTTCCATTAAAGTATAGCCCATGTGTATGTAATCCTATCACAGATGAAACAGGAAGCAAAAGATCAGGCAACAACAGTCAAATTCTTCCCTTGGTTAAAAATGGACTCAAATCAGAACCTCATAACTTGAAGGTGTTTAGATATAAGTGTTTAATTTGATTCCCTGGATCTAAACAAGCCCCAGGATTTCTGGATGCAAGTAGCAAGAGACCTAATTTTCCAGAGCCAGTTTGAATGCAGCCTGTTTCCTGTGAGATCCTAGCTCTGAATGGACAAGAACTCGAAACCCTGACCACTAACCTAATCAAAATACAGATATCAAAGTTACCCTCTTCAGTCCATCTTAAACTTTTAAATTTAAGGTGAACTACACATGTGCATGCAAGACTCACAATGGAAGAAAAACCTAAAGGAACATTGGTCAAATTTTGCCCATAATTCAGGTTTTGTAAAACAATACAATTGCATTAAAAAAAATTCAATTCTAATTGAACTAGTTGTTGTTTTAACCAAATGACCATTCTCCTTTGGTATCTGCCATCCAAACACTGCTCTAGGAAAAGAGAAGCCAAAAGTGAAATTGATTAGAAAAAAAAAAATAAAGCTCACTAATTTACTGTCAATCCCTATGGCAATAAAAGCCAAATAACAAGTAACCAAATATTATAAACAGTGAAAACCTAATACTTTAAAAAAATTATTTCAATTTTAACAGAAAAAGGTGTTATGAGTAAACTAGTTAAGGGAAACGTTTGTTTTAAAATATTATACTTAACTATTTTAAGTTCAGACAAAGTGTTTTCTGAGGCTCCTATTAAATTTCATATGCATGCAAATCATCTTGAAAGTCACTTTTAATTTACTATGTGTTTTCCTTATTCAACAAGGACAAGCTAAAATAACTGGAGAAAAAGAGAGATTTTCACACTTTTAATTAGGCGAGAGTCACTATTGTGACTAAAAACCAAGTCAGAAACAGAGCTCCGTCATTATTGTCTATACTCACTATATTCTGCTTCACACTTTTTTTTGATGAAGAAGCAAAACATAGTAAATTAAGTCTGAATTCCATGGAGGTGACAGTCATGATAATGACACAAAGACATGTTAGAAAAAAGAACACTGTGATCATTTTATACTGAACCAAGACTATGGGGCATCATGGGTTATTTTTCTGACCTCAAGAATTGAAGTAATTTTGCATTTTTGTACAGAACAAGCATTTCCAAAACCATTTTAATAAGTGCCTTATTAATACAGAAATACATAACCAAAATATGTAGCAGAATTGTTGTTCATCTTATGTGTGGGTTAGGGTTTTTTGTTTGTGAGTTTTGTTTGTTGTTATAATTCCCCTCTGAAGCAGGAAAGCCTTCAAACTGTTAGCATGCCATACCATGCTTGCAGTAAATGTTTGCATTAAGTATAGTATCTGGTAGCAGCTTGAATAATGGGGTAGAAATGTTCAGGATGGCAACCACAGGGCACTGATAGCAGGTATATGGAATGGCTTGCTTTTTACAGACAGACTTTTTTCCTTTTGCCATTGATGTGTTGTAGAGTGAATCTTAAAACATTCAAGTTTTAATTTAAAATCATGAGTTTGTTGGATAAAAGAGATTTTTTAAAAGTAACTTCTGAGTTTAGGAGTAGTTTGTTCTTCCTAGGGAAAGGTAATTCATATGAAGTGTATGTGAAATTGTTTTATTATGTAACCCAGAGGTGGTGTAGGATTACATAATATAACATACTTTATGTGGTTGTTTGCAAGTGGGGTGTCTGTTTAACAATATGGCCAGAGAGACAGGAAGCCACTACTTACCTTCAGTATCAGCCTGATAGTCTGAAGCTTTCTGTAATAGGAAGGAAAGAATAGAGATGAAAGTCTCTTATACCAGGAATGAAAGCAGTAGGAGAAGGTGGGGTAGTAACTGGGTGGCCATTTTCCTTCAGATGTTGCTTGTGATTGGTTCAAACAGTGAATGTGGTTTTACTAAAGAAATACTGTATCAAAGGTGGGGATCTGCTCTTTTTACAGCCTTTGAAACCATAGCTATTAATTACAAGGATAAAGATCATGTTGCAGCTATGTGGTTGCTCTGCAAATGAAAGAATGGAACGTTAGTGTAGGCCTGATCATGCTAATACCTATTAAGTCATTAAGCACACCCAGTGTTTGGAGAAGCCAGAACAGATTCACTCTGAACTGAGGCCTAGATTCACAAAGGTACTTAGGTGTGGTGATGCTCAGCATCACAACACTAACTTTGTGGCAAAAATCATAGGAGCAACATTGCAATTCACAAAGCCTGATTTAGACATCTGGGCTCCCTATACCATGCATGGGAGAGACAGAAGCAGCATTCAAGGCAGGGAGCTGCCCAAGCTAGCCAATGGATACAGATGAGAAGAGTGTGTGCTACGCCCCACCCCTCTCTCAGAGGAGAGAGCTGCCTTTCTCTGCCAGCAATTCTCAGCTATGAACTCTTTCTTGGAGTTAGATATGTAAGACTTTTTGTTGGTAAGAACACAGGGTGAGGGGGATGACCTCCCTCATAACTTCTAGCCCACGGGGGCTGGGTACTCATCTGGGATGTGAATGACCCCCCTTCTAGTCCCTCCCCACCTGATGAGAAGGGATTTGAAGAGGGTTCTGCCCCCTCTCTGGTGAATGCCCTATTTACTGGGCTATGGGATATTCTGATGTGGGCACACTCAGTGTTTCCTTTTGAAGCTGTTCCACTATAGATTAAATAAAAAGCAATTGGGCCCTAACAAGAGCACGCCAAGCATGAGAATGACTTTATAGCCTGGTGATTAGAGCATTCACCCAGGGTGAGAGACTCAGGGTCCAGTCCCCCTGCTCTAATGGACTCTTGAATTATGCTGTAGTTCAAAGAGGAATTGAGAGACATTCTATGGCCTGTGTTATGGAGAAGGTCAGACTAGATTATCATAATCGTCCTTCTGTGTCTCCTGTCCCCAAAGTCCCCTATCGAGTGTTCCCCTTGTCTCCTAGCAACCCCCCTGTGCCACCCTTTTGTCCGCAGCCTTCGCTTTTTCCAGGTGCCCCCGCCCCATCACCTAATGTGTTCCCCATGTGATCTCTATCACCCAGTGTACTCGCTACCAAGTCTGAGGTGAGGCTCTGGAGTGGGTGGGAGAATTGAATCAACTTTTTCCATCAGCACACACTATAGGAGCAACCAGGCTGGACAAGCAGCTTTGCCACTTCCTCTGCTGCCTCTGTGCTCCCTCCACTTGGCTCTTAGGCGTTCCATAGCAGATAAGCTAAGCCAAAGAGGGGGAAGCATAGGCAGTCTTGGGTCTCCAACCTGCTCTCCACAGCACAAGACCCTAGTGAGGGGAAGCTAATTTTTTTTTAAACTGCTTTGCCAGCTGCCTAGGTCTCTGGCTGAGACTGCACATTCCCACAGCATTCAAACTAGCTGGCAAAGTGAGGGAGTAAATGGTATTCACTTCTTATGCTGCATCTGGCACATTATCAGTAGTAAATTAATAATAATAAGAGCAATAATAAAGTGAGCTGTCCAGTCCATCCAGGACAGATGGAGGTCAGATAGGAGCAAGCCAAAGCCTGGATCTAGCAGTGAGATCTAGGCTAGCCATTTTACTGCCCAAGTGGTGATTCACAGCAGAAATAACTCAATCCTTTATTTTTCTATTTTGAGACATTTTTCTCTTTATAATTTAATTTAAATATTTTTATAATCCTTCCTTGACTGTTCAATGAGAACCCCTAACCGCTCCTCTCATTCTTACCACTTTTCTAAAGCCAAAAATAAAAGGGGGGAAATTATATTTGATCAAATTTTCAAAAGTAATACATGAAACAAGATGGCAACAGCCAGATCACCCCTTCCTATGAAAAACCCAAGACGACAGAAAACTGGGTGAGGTTCCATTGACAGAGTTTCCTCTGAGTTCGGGTGGTGGTGAGATGTAACCTCTACCGAGTCATTACCCCAGGGATCCTGACTTGGTTCCTGCTTAGGAAGTGGGGCTCAGAGCAGTGGGGTATTACTTTGGTATTTAGCAACAGGGGGGCACACAGTCACTTGGTCCCATTATCTACAACAACAAACTGCCTTTTGCAACTCCCAATGGCTTAACACTCAATTGGAATTGCAGCACTTGGGCATTTTGGGAGCCCAAAGTAGGGGCAACATTTTCAGAATTCCTACACCACCAACTCAGCTTTGAATATTCCACATCCAAAACTGAGCACTCATATTCACAAGTTTGCAGCCAAATCACTGCCTTTGATAGTTCTCCTGATGGCCTGGCAGCTTCTTCAAGGAGTGATACTATTTGTGTCATCCCATACCCATGGACAGTGGTGCTGTAGGTAGCCATCTATGAATTCTGTACCCAATCAGTCCTGTTCTAATGATAGTTTCCTTTAAGTTGTCTGCTCTATGTTTCATTGCACATGAAGAATGCAATAGGCTCTTATTACAAGATATTGTTTTGTTACAAGTTTTGCCTAGTAGCCATCCCTCAAACTTTTCAGTTAAGCCACCCATGTCATTCTCAGCATCACTAAAAATCTTTCATAATTAACTGTTCATCAGAGAGTCACATCAACACTAAATATATGTTTATGTTCCTTTTCTTAGGCAAAATTCCTACCTTTCAAATTTTACCAACACAGTTTTGGTTAATTGTGAAGTCATCGTTATTCTTCAAACTGTAGTACCATGTTAGAAGTTTGAAATTATTTTCCTCCTACAGAGTTTTCCCCCCCCTTTTCCATTCATCAAACATTGCTATTTGAGTGTTTTGAATAAAGCTAACATGGCTCTAAGGGACTGGAGCCTGGCACCACTGCAAGTGCAGAGGTAAAGCTTTTCGGGTGCACTTTCATTTTAATACATTCAAATGGGGGCGAATTTCTTTTAAATTTAATCTTAACTCTGAATTTCCTTGGTTTCTGGGCCTAGATTTTCAGAAGTGACTAGTCAGTTGAGGTGCCTCCATTTTTTGGTGTTCTCATTGAGACACTTCAAGGAGGCCTGATTTTCAGAGAGAAAGAACTCAGCTCTTTCTGAAAATCGGGCTCTACAAGGTATTTCAAAGTAGAGGTACTCAAAACCTCTAATTACTGCTGAAATTCTAAGCCCTAGTGTAGTGTAGTGATTTGATAACTACAACATTCTTGGATTTTCTACTCCTAAATTACTCATATAGACCCCATCCCTGGAAACACTTTCACACACATTTAAATGTTTTTCCATGAGTAGTCCCTATTCATGCTACGAAGTCCTATAAAGCCTTAGATTTCCTCTGATTTCAATGGAAGCTAGATCGATCCTTTAACTCTGAGTAACTGGTAGTACAGGTGGAGCCCTGAGAGTCATTCTGACTCAATCACAATTCCTTCCTATCATGGTTACGAGGGGAGCTGCTCTTTAGATTCCTTTTAGTCCCTCTTGAATGCACCTCTTAGGTACGGTAACCAGATGTCCTGTTTTTAAAGGGACAGTCTCATTTTTGGGGACTTTTTCTTATATAGGCGCCTATTGCCCCCCACCCCCATCCCATTTTTTCAGAGTTGCTATCTGGTCATCCTACTCTTAGGTGACAGGCCTGACTACTTGATCCTCATAATGGGAGGTTCCAACCACTCTTAGACTGGATCTCTGGGCTGTAGTTCCCAACCTTATTAACACAACAGGCCCATCTGTGTTTGGCACCTGTAAACCCTTTCACTCCATGGATCTGTGACCAGTGAGATGGTTAAAGCAACTCAGACAGACTCTTCAAAATAAAGCATTATTTATTCATTCACCCATCCAAAGGTGCAGAGAAAAGGATTAATATAGCAAAGAGTCCTATAGGCATATTTCCCCTTACCTACACCTTAATCTTTCTTTGCTAGCATTTGTAAGCTCCCCTGAGCTCAGCTAACCCTTGTCAATACTAACCCTAACTTCCTTGTTCCCCACGCTCCCATAGTCCCATCTTGAGCCTTGCCCTGGAAAGCGTTTACCTCCCCTGGAACATCCGGCAATCTCTGCTGCCCAGCACAGGGCTCCTCTCCACCCGCGTATTCCCTTAATAAGACAGCATGTTTCAGAAGTTAGGTGCACTGGACTGAGCGTAAGGAGACCTGACTTCTGTTCCTGGTTCTGCCACTGACCTGCTGTGTGACCTAGAGCAAGTCACTTCACCTCTGTGTTCCTCTGTTTCCCTTCCCAAATTTGTCGATCTTTGGGGGATTTTCAAAAGCACTTATGTGACTTCAGATTATAAATCTCCCTCACTTTCCATAGGACATGTGCTCCTAAATGCTTTTGAAAAGAATCCCACCCCTTCTTTACTTAGTCTGTACGCAACTTATAAAAAAAACTTTATTTAATCAGGTGTGTAAAAAGATGTTTTTTCAGCATCATAAACACTGTCTATCCTAGTTGTCAGTCAACTGTTAGATAACTTCAAGTAAAAATTGTTGATTATTTAACATTTCAGCACATTTTCTCCTTCATAATTTTCCATCCTATTAGTTTTTATTTCACAAGTCATATAGAACTGTCTGCAGACACTATTTATCTTTTCCACACTGGTATAGTTTAGAGTTTATAGAAGTGCAAAGTGATATAATTTCTTAATAGCTCTATTAATTTGTCACTTGTCTGAAAACTGCATGTGAGATGGGTTGGCAGAGTCTGTTCCACCTAGGTCTTTTGTTTTAATTGAACTACTTTTTCCCTACAAAAGCTAGTTTATGTTGACTTTCCAGTAGTAAAATTACATTTCTTAGGTTAATTAATTTTTTTTTGCCTGAGACTGAATATACTTTGGGGAAAATATTCAGAAGTTAGCTCTCTTTCTCAAGAAAAATAAAACCCTTAGTGCATGAAACCAAAGATAAGCCTTTAGCAAAGATTTGGGGGACTATATGGCTTGGGGGGGAATTATTAACAGGGATATTGAGTCTTTCATCTCTACAGAGCCAGCTTCACGGGACTTGCAAAATCGACAGCCACTGGGGAGCTCCCATCCACAGCAGTTATACGGCATGCCATAAACATAGATAGCTGGATTCCGATCCCTCACGAGGATAAATCAGGAGGAACTCCACTGCTATAAACTAATCTGAGATCAGAATCAGGCCTACCTGGTATGTGAATAGGAAAGTTCATAATTGGTACAAGTGAAAGCACCTGACTAGAGCTAGAATTCAGCTCTGTAGTAAGCAGATGTAAACTCCCATTTAATTCAGTGGAAGTTGTACTCACTCCAGAGCTATGTTTCACCCCTGGGAGTATTGTTGGGAATTACTATAAATTACACCATTGGGGGCTGTTGCTTTATCTTAAATATTCCTGCTAAGAAAGTTGCCTGCTTGTATCACCACAAGTTAGGCTTAGAGGAACTCTTTATATGCCCTTTATATCTCCCTGCCAAGCATGTTCCCTGTTCTTGCAACCCCCCTGCTTCCATCACACATCTTAAGAAAAAATAATAAAATCACACTATTTTGGACATCCACAGAAACCAAATTAGGTTTATGCTGCTTACACCATTTGCTAATCATTTTACATTTGACAACTAATTTATACCACCTCCAAATTTTGCCCAGTAAATACAGGGCTGGATTTGCTGATAGCATCATCATACAGGGCTGGATTTGCTGATAGCACAAGTGAGTGCAACTCCCACTGATATTAATGGAGTTGCATCTGCCTAGGCTAGTGGTGAATTAAACCCATTGGATTTATATTTATGAATTAAAATGTGTATGTGCAATGTCCACTGCATTTAAGAGGCAACATTCTCACCCCAGCTCCAGCTGCTGTGCTACTGAGGCAGTGCCAAAACTCCCCAAAAGCATGTAAAAATCTGCCCTGTAGAGATATTGGCAGATGCCCTCTGACAGAGAGGAATCTTTGGATGGTGCAGAGCTGGCTCTATGCCAGCCACTCTGCCCTCCCCTCAGCACATAAGTGGCCCACCAGAGGCGGTATAGGAAAGAGCACACTAGACGTGAGGCTGTGCAGCATACATAGCAACTCCATCAGATCCTCGGCCAGTGCTGTGGTCCCAAGATGATTGCTACACACAACATAATTTAGAACAGTCATTTTGCCCCCAACACAAAATCAGGGAAGCAGAAGGACCACCTTTCCTCTCCTCCCTCACAGCTGAAGCTCTGACCCAAAGTTTTCAATGAATGAATTCAAAACTGTTAAAGAAAACACAGACCGTTTGTGGCACTTTTGCCATTTATGCTGTTCCGTACATTGGCTAAGTTTCACAGTTTCTGATTTTTCACACCATTTTCACTAGTCCCACTCATATACTGCAGCTTTGAAAAGAATTGTTTTGGAAATTGTTACTTAGGAAGATGTAGACATTTACTCCTGGAACACTGCTGAGTTCGGTCAAAGACCAAAGTTGTGTGTGCAGAATATCACTTGAGATTTACAAGGAGAAAAACTTCAAAGTACAAACTTTAAAAACCAGTGATATGCAGTAGCACCTTTGTAAATCTTCACTAAGGATGGGGAGACCCAGATTAGAAAATTTAGCAGTTTAGGGAATACACCATCCACAGGCACTGCTGACATCCAGTTAGACCAACTCAATTTTACAGGATGACTCTCAGAAACCTCTCTTACAGGTACTTTGGAGCAGTCTCTCCATCCTGTCTGTATCATCAGAACAGCTTCTCAAATCTAAATGCAACAACATGGTAGGTGATGCATAAAATAAATGATAGCAAAGCTGTTCAAAGGATTAGTCAGCTTGAAATAATAATAATAAAGTAAAGAAAGAGGAGCTGCCTGTTATGTCTGGGCTTGCAGTTATTTGAGATATTTAGCTAAGTGTCCATGTTACGCTCTTATATTGATAAGACTAGCAGAACAAGCCTTTAAAGGCTCCAGAAATGAAAGAATGGACTGCAGTTGAAATTCACCCCTTAAGTCATCCAAATAGGGTTTAAGTGGTTCACAGGTTTTTGCTGGCCCTCTTCTCTAAGAGTGAGGTTCAGCCATATGCAGTGTTTGCTAGTTAGTCTCTACTTCCTTTGGTGATTGGCTCATTTGTTCTGCCACAGAGCAAGAATGCCTGTAGGCACTTTTTAAAACAAAACATTTTCAGATCCCCAGCAATTCAAAATAACCCACTGAATCCAATTTAGAAACCTGGTATCATAGATAGGGGACCTCCAATCTGGATTTGAATACTGTATTTAACAAACTGATACCAGAAATGGATATTTGAGCACTTCAGGATGATTTGAGCTGCCAGAGACAGAAATGGCCATTCAAACCTTGGTCATCAAGATTGAAAATTGATCTTGTTTATATATACTACCAATAAAGGTACTTCAGATGTAGTTTTTCCTGGATCAGGATTGCAGGATCAGGCCTATATAGGATGCTCCCATAAATTATAGTGGTTCCAGAGCATTAACTTCTAATAGGAAAAAATCTTCCTGAATTTTAGGGCACCAAGTACAGACCAATCTGTTTGAAATCATTAAATTCACATTCATTATATTAGTCAGCATTCATAAAATGTCAACCTCCTGGCCAAAAGGCATTTTTCAAAACATGTTCCAGAAATAACAAGCAGAGTTGTTTAATAAATATGTGAAAGAAAGTTTGGGGTTGTTTGTTTAAGGGCTATTCCAATTAAGTCCCAAAGAGACACCAAAAAGTGACTTGGATATAATTGTGAATTACATCAAGAACTCCCTCTGACGCAGAAACACCAGGACAACTGTGGTTTTACTTCTGGGCTATGCTTTGAAAAAGCCTCTTGGACAAAACGTTGACATTTTGTGAATTCTGTCTAATTGAATGTTTTATCTCACAAACTGTAGACTGGCTTACATTTCAGAGTTCAATAAAAACTGGGTCATTTTTTCTATTTATTTTGTAAGCAAATTTAATGCTTAGAAAAGGTACCAGATTGAAAGCCCTCAAAAAGTCATTGGTTTACCCACAGAATAGATCAAGGACGTGAATCCCAGCTTCCAAAGTGCATGGGGGGGACCTAACCCTGGAAGGGAGTCCACTCAAAACTGAGATCTCAGCTCCAAATCCTTGCTGTTGCTGCTGCCACCTGCTAAACCTACAGCCTCCCTCCACAAGGAGCTGCTACCAGCACTGCTGAGAAGCAGGCCAGTGTCTCCTCTTCCTTTGATCACGACTGCTATTAAAGATGGCATCATTGGACTGGCCCTCTTCACCTGCCTTAACACAGGGAATGAAGATGACACAGGCTCACGCAGTAGGCAGGAGAACAGTGGGCATGGGAGGGAAAGAGTGAAAACCCAAGGTAAAAGAGGAGAAAGGGAGAAACAAAGACAAGCAAAGAAAAGAAACAGGGAGAGAGAGGCACAAATGGAAAGGGATAGAGGAGGAAGAGAGACCACCAGAAATGGGGGATGGCATGAGAGGCAAATAGACACACATATATTGAGTGGCAGTTTGGGGAGAAAAACATGAGGGTGGAAGGGGATGATAGGAGTCAAGTCTCTATTGATTGAAGGAGAGGAAAAAGAAATAAAAAGGGAACAGGAAGAAAGACATCATTACAAAATTGGGGGGGGGGGATCCAGCAGTGGAAAACTGACAGGAGAGGAGGAAGATATAGGTGCTGTGGGAGGGACTCGGAGCCATGACTGGTAAAAAAACAGGGTAGAAAACTCTGTAAATGGGTTTGCACTGGGAGTGAGCAGGAAAAGGGGTGGGCAGTAAGGCAAACAGTTTTTCCTCCTCCAAGAACCTTACAGCATGATACCCCCTTTCCCCTCCATTAATTCCCAGTACCTGGTCTCTGCTTTTCCCTGCTGTTAGGGTACTGCTTCCTGTAGTTGAGGTTTGCAGTGCTCTCCTGAGTGGTCTGTGGTGAGCGGGTAGGAGCTGCCAGAGGGAAAAGCTGCCTCCTCCTTCACCACTTCCCCCAAGAGCAGCCACTCCCAGGAGCTGAGCCAGGAGCCACCAGTCCCTCTAAAATATCACCAACCCCAAATGTTCAAAAAAATGTAAGCCCCTCTCCAAAAAAATCATGAGATTGGCTTGAAACATCATGATTTTTTCAAGCCAGACAACAACTTTGAATTGGCCTTTTAGTTTTTAAACTGTTAGGTGTTCATATTTTCAAGCTTTTTCCTACCACATGAGGGCTAGAGAGTTGAGATTCTCAATAATATGGTTCCAAGGATTGAAGCTTTAAGCAAAACATGAAATACTGTGAGCCTCATGAAAAAAAATCATGAGTTGGAAACACTGGAGCCTCTGCCACATGCCAGAGGAAAAAAGAGTTGGAATTCAGCCTTGTCTCAGGTCCAGGGAAGTACTTTGGAGACTCGGCTGAGAACTAAGGAACCACAAAGTTAGGGAGGACATGCAGCCTGGCTGAGAGAAAGTTATTGAGCCCTATTGTGAGTAGAAAGGCAATGGGGACCAGGATACGACAATCATGTTCAGTGTCTGAACATGCTTCAATCAGGTGTTCAGCTGTATGAACATTTTTGTATATGTAATTACTGGCTTGAAAAATCAGGGCTTTTTTTGTTTTAAATAGCTTCACAAACAGAGATGGCTTTCTTATAGTTTAAAGCTATTCAGATTCCAGGAGACATTTATCAAACAATCATTATAATTTAAAAGTAGGTCAAATGTGGGGCATAAATCTACTGATTATCCCTTCCAGCCTCTCTGACTTTTTTTTCCCCAGTATTTAAAAGGGAAAACCCACAGAAGTTTATTTGTGACTATTTCTGTTTTAATAAGATACTATTTGATCTTTATTATATATGTCTTTATCTTTGGCAGAAGCCCAGTACTTTCCACTTGTGTATTTAGCACATTATTAATAATCAGTAATAAGTAGTTATCAGGTTATAACTCAAGGACAGTATTGAACCCTGTCAATGTTATATCTGTACCATATCATGAAAGAGAAGTACTTAGCCTAGTTATTTTCTACCTGCTCTGGGAAGAAGTGGCACCTAAGGCTATGTCTACATTATTTATACCACTTTGATAGATTAAATCTTAACCACAATGATGAGCTTTTAAAGACAAGCCTGTAAATGTTTGAGGATTCCACAGGTGCTCTTCCGAGAGCAAACAAAGGCTTCTTTTTGTACTTTGAAAACAAAATTAAAATGTAACAGAGTACTGCAAGCTATAGTTTCTGCTTAAAACAAATCCTTGACTGGACACGTTGGGTGTATTTGTTTTTTACTGACATATTTCTGGAGCTGAGCAGAATAACATGCATAGATGGAAAGGTTTCTGTGATCCAACTATACTTAAACTAATCTCTCTGATGTCCTGGTTTTCCACCAGTGAGACAATATCCTTGAGGATATAAGTCCTGATGCTGCAAAAATGTACATAGGCTTAAAGGCACTGAGACTACTCATATGCTTGAAGTTAAGCACATGCCTAAGTGTTTGTAGGATTGGGACTTTAATCTGCAAAATTACCCTAAATAGAAAATGTTTTTAAAAAGGTGTTTCTGTCCTGCATGTTTAAAAATTCTCCTTGTCTCTATTAATTCCAGAGGAGTTGCTACCCACTTACACCTGCCCAGCCTTTGGCCCATTACATTTTGTACAGCAGAGAATATTCCTAATTTAAAATTTATCAGATATGTAAAATGGAAGGAAAATAATTCAAATTTCCCTTTCACCTAAAAGGGATAGCTAAAACCGTTAAAAGTACTGGAAATTCATTCTACAGTATTATATTCACAAACAAAACATTTAGTTTAGCATAAGTTAAAGTTGCTCTCATGAATAAACTAAACAATAAAAAATTAGAAAATACAAATTGAAGGATTATGCAGAGTCAAGCATGCTCAAATTAGGAAAGGCCAGAATGAATGTTGCCCCTGCAACTTTAATTCAGCCCCCTTGTGTGTATGCATTATGACAAAATCTTTAAAATACTAGGATTCCATTTTTTAAAAAAATTTCACATACAAAATTTCATTGACCTCTGGTTCAATCAGTGCACAGGATGAATTCTTGGGATGAATCAGGGATGTGTATTAAAGAAGTCTGTTGTAGCTCTGCCTAATTTTTTGCAGAAGTTGGATGATTTGTACTGAATGAGCCAGGGGACATTCAGGAAGATAAAGAATGGTCTTGTGGCTATGGCCAAGACCAGGAGATTTGGATTCTGTCACTGCCACTGAGTTCTTATGTGATGCTGGGCAATTCATTTACACTTGCACCAATTTTTTTACACTTCTGCATGTAATTAAAGGCTGTATCATAATGCATACACACAAGGCAGCTGAATTAAGGATGCATGGATAATGTTCATTCTGGCATTTCTAACTCGACAGTACTTGACTTTACAACCCTTTAATCCTTAACTTTGTATTTCCTATTTTTAAAATATGTTTTAGGGGGTTTTCCCCAAATATTTTTAATGGTTTAGTTTATTCATGACAGCCATGTTCATCTAATGCTAGATGAATTTTTTTTTGTGTGTGTGTGAATTTCCTTAGGTGTTTAGTAGAAAGAAAATATTTCCCGTGTCTTATTAAATAATAAAGCACTTACAATTTTATTGTCTTCAGTGTGCCTTTTATTGCCACTGTTATCTTTGTGACAGCTCCATATTTCACCATTCAGTGCCATGTTGACCAATATATTTGAAGTAATTAAATTAAATTGTATTTAATCAAAACATTTTTATTGCCACCTCAATTTTACCGCAACTCCTAAGTGACATTTTTATTTAATTATTTAACAGAAAACTGATTAGGGGATTACCCACTCTTCTTAAAGGTAAATATTCAGAAAGATATCCCATCTGTAAGAAGCAGATTATTCCAGCTCACTTTTATGTATATAGTTTGTGTGTCATATTTTCATGTAACCCTGTTTGAAGGAAGACAACAGTCTGAAAAGAAACAGTGTAACTTACCTCAGGACAAATCCAAAGGAGCACAGCCAGAGCTGATTCAAACCCAGTCTGATTTCACTGCAGCTCTTCCTAGGACCCTTATTTGTAATAAGGTTATAGTCATCTGAGGTAAATTAGTTAGCAGGCAGCTGTTGCCATGACAACCAGGACAATAATGACTCTCCCCAAGTATGCAAATGAATAGGAGGAAGGGAGTGCTGAGTGGCTGATTATCTCTGATGTCAAAATGTTGATGCTCAGGCAGCAGTGGGGAGCAGCAAATGTGCAGGGGAGTGGGGGAAGAAAATCAGGCTTTTCCAGTTTTCCTAAATTTTGCTGGAAAAAAACACCACAAAATACACATTGGAGATCATGCCACACACACATTAGTGGCTGAAATTTGGTTCAAATTCCCCAGGGCTTGTTTACAAAAACAAAAACAGGCTCTGGAAAGAAAGAAAGAAAGAAAGAAAGAAAGAAAGAAAAAAAAAAAAAAAGATGAGATGCTGAGGTACAGATCCTGTAAAACAGAAAATTCTGATGCAGCCTTAACCATGGCCTCATTATTGTCAGACCACAGTAGTATGTGCCTACCATTCCAAATCACTTCCAGACATAACAAAAAATGTCATGATTATTATTATGAACATAAGATACAACATAGTTTTACTAGCAACATGACATCAGCCAATGTTCTTTACAATGAATCACAGGAAATTCATACGGTCAATCATTTAATGCTGAAAGACTGAGTTTTAAAGATCATCATCAGTAATGAAAGAACCCCAAGAGGTTTGGAGCTTTAGTCATTATCCGTATAAAAGTTAGGGTATTGGGTAAGGCATTGATCTGTGTTTAGCGGATTTCTTTGTCTAGGAACATCACAAGATCATCACTTCATGTGAGATCTCATGTTCCCTGCTACTGGTAATTCTATTTTGAGACCAAAGATGAACCAGGATATGGAAGCGTCACAGTTCAGGGCAACTGCATCTGTATTCCCTTTCTATGGTCCAGCAAGGAAATCAAATCTTAGGCTTTCGGCTCCACAGGCATCACCTCTCTGGGGTGAATACTCATGACCCTCCCTCTCCCGACCAGAGTATTTCAAATACTGCATTGTCCCCTGTATATGCTGTGAATTCCCCAGCAAGTTAAATTGCCTCAGCAGGCCTGCTTTGCTTTCCTTGCCCAGAAGCTATAAACAGCAATTGCCCACAGTTAACTTACCACACAGCTTTTCCTAAGCAAACACATTTATTCTGAAGGTAAAGGCATTACAAAGAAAACATATTACAACAATAAAAGAACCTACATATGTGTTAATAAGTTTACCAGGATCACCTCCTCCCACCTTCCCTAGGGCTCTGGTCAATGTCAGTCCTTCCAATTCTTCTCTAAGGATTGGGGCCCTCCCTTTGGTCAGAAGGTCCTGTCTGTTTGCCTGAGTGGAAAGAAGACCCTGAGTCAGTTTAAACTCAGGCTATTTATCCAAAAGTCCTTTCTTTTTGTGTTGGCCACTGGAGAATCCAGTTTCAACTAATATAGGCAAGCCTTTCCAGGAAGTGGTCAGTCTTTGGAGATAGTACAACCTGAGTTAATTTACCTAATCACCCCTCACTGGTCTGAGTTCCTCAAGGGCTCTAGACAAATTAGAGGATTGGGCCAAAAAAAACCTGATGAGGTTCAACAAGGACAAGTGCAGAGTCCTGCACTTAGGACGGAAGAATCCCATGCACTGCTACAGACTAGGGACCGAATGGCTAGGTAGCAGTTCTGCAGAAAAGGACCTAGGAGTCACAGTGGACGAGAAGCTGGATATGAGTCAACAGTGTGCTCTTGTTGCCAAGAAGGCTAATGGCATTCTGGGCTGTATAAGTAGGGGCATTGCCAGCAGATCGAGGAACGTGATCGTTCCCCTTTATTCGACATTGGTGAGGCCTCATCTGGAATACTGTGTCCAGTTTTGGGCCCCACACTACAAGAAGGATGTGGAAAAATTGGAAAGAGTCCAACGGAGGGCAACAAAAATGATTAGGGGTCTGGAGCACATGACTTATGAGGAGAGGCTGAGGGAACTGGGATTGTTTAGTCTCCAGAAGAGAAGAATGAGGGGGGATTTGATAGCAGCCTTCAACTACTTGAAGGGGGGGTTCCAAAGAGGATGGAGCTCGACTGTTCTCAGTGGTGGCAGATGACAGAACAAGGAGCAATGGTCTCAAGTTGCAGTGGGGGAGGTCCAGGTTGGATATTAGGAAAAACTATTTCACTAGGAGGGTGGTGAAACACTGGAATGCGTTACCTAGGGAGGTGGAGGAGTCTCCTTCCTTGGAGGTTTTTAAGGCCCGGCTTGACAAAGCCCTGGCTGGGATGATTTAGTTGGGAATTGGTCCTGCTTTGAGCAGGGGGTTGGACTAGATGACCTCTCAAGGTCCCTTCCAACCTTGATATTCTATGATTCTATGATTCTAGTGCTGAATTCCTGAAGGCCCTCTCCCATTGAATTGCATATAATCCTTTGCCCACAATGATGCATACACTTAATACTGTAAGATCTCCCAAAGATATTGGAGGAAACTGCCATATCTGTCACAGGAAGCTCATGAGTATATATTAAGAAAACCCACTAAAAGCATGTTGGACTGACTTTTTTATGTTAGCTCATTTGCCCAACCCATTACCATCTCAAACTGCAGAATTCAATGGCCTGATTTTCAGAAAATCTGATCACCCACAGCTCCACTGACTTAAATGGCCTCTTAAAATAAAGCCAATAACCTGTTAACTCTTTTTAACCAGAAATACAATCTGACTGTTACTCTGTCATGGATATGTATGTGGGTCTACCAAGGACAAGGTGGACTCTGAAGGAGATTAGTACATTTTAAGACCGATGCAAATGTGAAGATGTCATTCTTAAACAATAGTTATGGTAGATTCCAAATGCTATGTATTCATTGATCACAGCACTCACTGAATAGTACCATCAAGAATAACTGAGCAATGCTCTATGCATAGTCAGCCCTATAATGTTTGCATATTCACACAAGTGGTCATTCCCTCAAGAAGAAACTCTCCAAGGAAAAACAAAAAAAAATTATCAATCATAATATCACTCTTTCTTCCATAAAATATCATTCAAAAATATTTTCTAGTACTGTAACAGAGTACTTCTATAGGCCTCATCACACTAATATTCAACATTCAAATAGAGATTACAAAGTTGAGTGACACACAAGAGATAATTCTCTTTCTACCTCCTCTTATCAAATTTTCCAAGAGTATTTTAACCTTCTATACCATATTACTCTGAATACTAACAACACACTTTGCTGCTCGTTCATTCTGTTTAAGAAATCACAAGTAGAACTGGTCAAATTATTTTTTTCCAGTTAATTTAACATTCTTTTCAAATAAATCATTCAGTGAATGCATTATTTTCATTAGTCACCCATTTTATAGAGGTGGATGAATATATTTACTGAATAATTTGTTCAATGAATTCCATTATATTTTTCAAATCAAATATTCCACAGATAACATTTTTAATCACTCATCCTGCTTCAAACATGAGATGTTACGAAAAATAAAGGTTTTACTTAGTTGTTTTTGAACCTTTTGCTGAAGACTGGCATCAAAGCTAAGAAATGCCATTATCTGGGATAATGCAATCGGAAGTGAAGGTCCCAGTCCAGCAATTGATTCTGCCTGGGCAGACTCCTGTACACCTGAGGAATGCATTCTGTCAATGCCAGAATCTGATCCTGAAGAGTCAGCTGAAAGACTGGGGCCTCAATGATATTGTAAGCCAGTTTAAATCTTACTCTGATCATTCCATAACGACAAAGAGACAGTGTATATCGTGTAAAGCATCAAAGGTTGTTGATATAATACTCATTTTCTGATTGATAGATTATTAGTATGATGGGTGGAAAATAGTTTACATTTCTAACCGTGGTCACCTATGCTGCTGAACCCAATTCTGCTTCCAATGAAGCCATTGGGATTTTTGTCGCTTTAATTTCAGTTGAAGAAGAATCCGGCCTGAACTCTCATTTCAGCAATACATCCAGCAATGTTTATTTTAATTGTGAACATCCCTTTTCTAGACAATTCAGTCTCCAGATAAAATGGGACAAGAAGTGCTTTCCCCAAGTATTCTTTCGGTTCACTGTATCTGAACTATACAGGTGCAGTTTTCTTTTAAACTATCTATACAAATATGAATTCAAAATATTATTCTACATTGCATACAATTCAGTGGTAAATAATAAATAGCAGGCAGCCTATGCTTATATTTATAATATCAAGCATTTTTATGGGCATTGCTAAATGTTTTCAGATGATCAATTCTCTGCCATGTTTTGGAGGACATACTGGGTATATTGATTTCCTGAGGAAAGTCTTTATTATAGAGTTTTCAATCATTAATTTGCCCTTTAATATTGTGATTAAAGCTTCTGAATATTCCCCTAATTGCTGGAGATCACCATCACACCAAATACTGTCCATCATATTTTAATGATATACATCCCTGTGACAGCATTAGTCACTGGTGAAGAGTCACCTACAGATACCAAGGCTCTTGCACTGTATCTAGGAACCAAATTAAATCAGTTAATAAAAAAATCCCACGACAGTTCATAGGTGGCAAAAAAATATATCAAATTATAAATGAAGTGCTGACAAAGAATTACTTTACAAAAGGTCCTGATCTTGGATTGTGAAGTTAATGAAAAAATAAAAATGAATCACCCTGAATACTGATTTATTAAGATCTATTTGTTAAATTGGAATTCTGTGCTGACACTATTTGTCTGTATCAGAGGTGTCAGTCAGTGTGGCGTAAAATGGTTATTATTATATATAATTATTCAGTGTAATTAGTAAGAATGCAATTCCTTGCCATTTTTTACTCTTTACTGTAATTTTCAAGAAAATGGAATAGTTTAACCCAATAAACAGAGTTTTCTTAGAGTGAACTTTTTTCTCAAAGTTATGAAAACTTTTTCAGAGGAGCTCCAACAATTTGCTAACCATTCAGGGGAAAACCTCTTCCAATAATAAAAATATTTAAACAATAGATCTCACAGCACCATACAAAAGCAGGCAAGCATCATTATCCCTATTTTACGGAGGGGGGAAATGAAGTTGAGAGAGATAAGTGACTTCCCCGAGATCACACAAGTCAGTGGCAGAGTGGAGGAATAGAATGTAGGTTTCCTGACTTCTAAACCAGTGCCCTATTTACTGGATGGGATTACTGCCCCTAAAATATTCTATTCTCAAAAAGCATAATCCATAAGGCCCTATTTCATTCATGATATTGTGGAAATTCCAAACCCCATAATATTAGGCTTCCACTGCAATTTTGATTTTAATTAGCTTACTTTGCACAGTTCACAATTTTGCATACATTTTGAGGTTTGCAACATACACTTCCCCCCGGTACTTCCCTCCTTAACTACGGTAGCTTTGGCAATATTTCTTCAATTTGTCATGAGCATTCAAACTTGAATGAACTCATCTGATCTCGCTATACTTATATGTTGCTAGGAGCCAAACGGTTGTTTACATACAGTACAGTATTTCCATGAGTTTAAGCAAATGGTGAACCCTGCTAAAGACTCAAAAACTGCAGAAAATATCCGTGCTTTACATCATGCAAAGCAGCATCCCAAGCAACTGCATGCTGACAGTGGAAAGTTGTTTTGTACAACCTGCAATGTCAAGTTAGACCATACATGTAAATTCAGTGTTTATGTTCATTTAAATTCTGATCGGCATCGTCATGCCAAACGCAAAGCAGAGACAGATCTGACATCAAGAGCAAAACGTTACACAATGTCGTATCTATGTTTAATTGCAGTGCTGAGAGTTGTGACATTCAAAATGTGGCATATTTTGAACTTGGTGAGGCATTCTCAAGTGCAAATTTACCAATGGAGAAACCAGATAACCCAGTTTTAAGGGTGTACATTCAGAAACAAATTCCAAACACAGGTGCTCTATTTTTTGCTAACAAGCTTCACCAAGATTACTTACCCAAAGCGTTTGAAGTACACAGAAAGGAACTGAAAGAGTGTATGAAGGTAGCTGATTCTGTATGCATTGTGTTTGATGAGTCAATAGATGACAAAGATAATTATGTACTGCATATCATTGCTGTACCCCGAATGAGTGGCTCAGAAAAGCTACAATCATTTCTTTTGGACAGTCCTGTTCTTAACCTGGTAAATTATTCAACTATGTTACAAGCTGTCATGAAGTACCTGATCAATTTTGATATAGACTTTAATAAGGTGTCCAGGATAGTAACAGGCAATGCAATATATTATACTTGAGCATATAATCAGGTTCTACAGGGGCTAGTTCCTAATTTGGTGCATGTAACTTGTAATGTGCATATTGTAAGAAGTGGCACGTTCATTTTTCTGAAGTCAATAAATTCACTGCTGCAATGAAGAAAATGTTTAAACATTGACCAGCTCACAAACTGTGTTTCAAGGCTTTCTTTGCAGGAAAAAAAAAACAGCAGCTTAATCCTGACCAAGTGCCTCTGTGTCCAGAACCAATAGTGACAAGATGGAATTCATGGTTTGAAGTAGTTCTTTACCACGCTGAGCATGTAAGTGACTAACATGAGTTTATTGAAAATGAAATGGAGATTTCACATGATACTCAATGGACAGACTGATCTTGCTTTTAAATGACATGAACTTGCCACTTGACAGAGAAGTTTATTGCTCGGAATGCCAAACCATTGATGAAAACCATTAAATCTTTTACGATTTGCGATTGATGGATAGAAACAGAATACAATCCTGAAAAGGATTTGACACACTGGGCAGAGAAAAACACCAAAAAAAAGCAGTGAAGATGCAGAGCAAAATACGTTTTTACAAGGACTGGTCAAGAAAACAGCAGACAAACTGAAGGAATACAACTGCAACACTGAGGAGAGTGTTGCTAGACCAGCTTGACGAGGACCAAGGTTCACACAGCCTGGACTATTATTTATGAAAGCAGTTTGGGTATTTGATGTGAAACAAGTGAATACGGTATTGGAACAGGCACTCCCTCTGGAGGCAATCCCTATGTTTGACCATGAAGCTAAAGCACAGCTTGCCCCTTACACATATTTTGCAAGTGAATGTGAATTAAATTATCTTGGAGAGTTTTGGAATTCACCTGCAGTTCTATAGGGTTTTCCAGAGGTAGAGACAGCAAAGCGATCACTATCAATCTTGCCTAACTCTGTGGATGCCAAGTGTGCAGTGTCTCGCACGGACAAACCTTCACAAAGCAAAGCCCATGAAGCAGATCACTGTAGTGGGGTGTATTGCACTAACATTCACTGTTTGTAAAATATAAAAGGCTAAAGTGACTGGACCTCAATTTCTACATCAGTTGTGTTAAGACTTTCAGTCTTCTGAATTTTATGTTGTACTGGTCACTTATTTTTTTTAATGAATTTAATATAGTTGCGGCAAAATGTCTGATTATTAAAACAATTAGCAGGTATAACATAATACTTGAGTTTTTATATTGTTCCAGCAATTTTTTCTTAAACAAATAGGTCTACTCTGGCTTTTCCAAATTACCGCTATTAATAAAGATCCATAACTTTTCCATGATTTTCCACATCTTGTCCGCAACTCAGCCACAATTATTTGAAGATCATACCATGATTCAAGTAGGGCCTTCATAATCCACCATTATTTTGGAAATCTTTAAAAAATATAAATTATTAGATCTACCCAACTCTTTTGTTATATACAAGAAGGGAGTGATGGGTGCTACCAAATGAGATCCAAAGACCATCACAGACCTTGTTAAAGTCAATGAGTGTGCTAAGCAATTACAGAAGCAAATTGTCCCTTGTATGTAGTGAGATGGCTGGAAAAAATGGAAGCTACCACCTAAGGCAATAAACCCCCATAGTGAGTCCTGAACAGAACTAACCAAGACATATGAACAGGAATTTCATTGGCTGCAAACAGAGATACTAGGTGTTTGGATTTGCAGGCTGTGGGACTTAGAAGCAGAAATCTAGTTAACAGAAATAAATGTGCAAGGCCCTGAATATTGGCTAACCACTCACGCCAAACAAAGCAACACCTGATAGGAATGAGTACTATCAGACAACATGATAAGGAGCAAGAACTCTCTGAAGAGAATGCCTCTGAGTCATGACATTTCTGAAAGTAAAAGTCGGCAGAACCTTCTCTAGATGTCAAGTTTCCCAATAGAAATGAATCTGTGAATATTCTCTTTCCAAAAGGGAAATCTTCAGAAAGTGAATAGCAAGAATCACTGAAAGAGCATAGGAAATATTCTTGGAGTTAGTGACACAAGCCAGAAGTCAGAAATCTCTCTCATGACATTTGTTGTTGTTGTTGTTTTTACAGTCATGATCTGTGGGAACACTCCACAGAGTATTCTTTAAATCTGTTTTTGCCTAGTGGTCTCATTGAAACAAAGTGACCACAAAAATAATTCAAAATGTACAGTGTGAAAGATTTAAGGTACAGTGAATAGGTTTAAAGGGTATTAAGTTTAACTCAGCTAACAGTTGCCTTAGGCCTTGTAAACACTGAGAAACTTTTAAACCAATCCTTGAACAGTCTGAAGATGAAACACTCACCTTGGAACCTACAGCATTGAAAAATGGTTCTGGATTTCTCTTGCCAAAGCTCAAGTAGTTCTTTAACACAGTTTTTAACAGGAAAATATCCTTTACTATATTAGGTTTCTTATTAAGGGTAGTTATTGTCCCTCTCAACTCATTTCGTTTCTTAGGGCAGGTCTGCACTACGGGGGGCGGTCGATTTAAGATACGCAAATTCAGCTACGTGAATAGCGTAGTTGAATTCCACGTATCGCAGCCGACTTACCCCGCTGTAGGGATGGCGGCAAAATCGACCTCTGCGGCTTCCCATTGACGGCGCTTACTCCCACCTCTGCTGGTGGAGTAAGAGCGTCGATTCAGGGATCGATTGTCGCATCCCAACAGGACGCGATAAATCGATCCCCGAGAGGTCAATTTCTACCCGCCGATTCAGGCGGGTAGTGTAGACCTAGCCTTATATCTAGACTCTTTCATCCCTCCCAAATTTAGAGGCAAACAAGAATTAAAAGATTAATATAATATAATAATATATGGAGATATACCTATCTCATAGAACTTGAAGGGACCTTGAAAGGTCATTGAGTCCAGCCCCCTGCCTTCACTAGCAGGACCAAGTACTGATTTTGCCCCAGATTCCTAAGTGGCCACCTCAAGGATTGAACTCACAACCCTGGATTTAACAGGCCAATGCTCAAACCACTGAGCTCTCCCATCCCCCAAGTATAATCATATGTTGCCTTTAAAGTTGCTATAGGGTTTAAAATATTCTGGCACAAATTTTCTGCTGGCATAACTATTTTTTATTTGTTATTTAATAATATTTTTAGTTATTTAATTTTTAAAGGAAAACGGTTTTAGTTCCATTGAAACCAGTGGAAGTTTAACAAAGTAAAAATCAGAAAAGGCTTTGTATTCTAATCACTCTAGCCTGAGGATGATCAGGGAAGTCTCTGCCTTATCTGTAACAAGGAGCACAAGGCCCATAATTCACTCTAGAAAAAAACAAATTTTAGAGCACTATTCAGGGCAAAGGCATTTAAAAAGTGTGTTTTCTGAAAGAGTCTTGTTCTTTTCATACTCCCCTGGGAATTCATACAAATATTTTTAGAAAGTTACATTGGAATTTAATAAATATTTTTTTAAAATTCCGTTTTCTTGCTTTCATATGGCAGGAAAAAAAGTGAAGTAGGCCATTAATTGCAGGTGTTTCTAATTTTGAGGTATCCAAAAAAGGAGGCCCCCAAAATTATTCAGTCCGCGAATATTTGGACCAACAAGTACTAAGGATTCTCCTGTAGATAGCTGAAGAAGTTATCCCTGTACAGGAAAAGAGAGAAATTAACGTTATCTGTGTCAGATTTGTTATTAAGATCTATTAATCCAATTTAGTAACAGTAGATATTCATTATTATGCTGTTACAATGCATTACAACACTGATTTGAATTAGGAGTAGGCCCTAGGAATTTGGGAATCCATGCATATTGCAATTTTGAGGAGTGTAAAGATTCTAAACTATATCTAGGGAAATGTGTGTCCACAGTCAGATCCCTCATCACAGGATCTCAAAGTGCTATATGAACATTATAGTGAATTAGCAGGGAAACATCCCTTAAATGTCCCCATTTAACAGATGGCTAAACTGTATAAAGAGGTTGTGATATGTCTAATGATACACTGAGCCAGTGGCAACCCTAAGATGTCCAGTTCGTACAGACAGTGTTTTAAAAAGCTATTGCTATCCTAAGTGTCTTCTCAACTTTTTCTTATTTTCAAGCCTCTCTCATCTGCCCTGTGGTTTGATATTTGTAGTGTTGTTGTAGACATGTTTGTCCCAGAATATCAGAGAGCCAAGATAGTTAAGGTAATATCTTTCATTGGATCAACTTTTGTTGGTGAAAGAGACAAGCTTTCAAGATTACACAGAGCTTCTCTTCAGGTCTGGGAAAGGTGCTCAGAGTGTCACAGTTAAATACAAGGTGGTACAGATTGTTCAGCATAAGGAGTTAACACATTTGGTGAGAGACCATTCGAGGTGAAGTGGGAAATTATCACCTCTGCGTCGGAGGATAAAGGAGGGTTAGTGGGTTATAGATTGTTGTAATGAGCTATAAATCCACTATTTTTATTAAGTTCATGATTTGTCGTGTCTAGCAAAGTTATGAATTTAAACTCCCAGGTTCATCTTTTGAAGGTGTTGTGCAGGTTTCCTTTGAGGATGAGGATGGAGAGGTCATATAGGGAGTGATCATTTCATGAAAAGTGTTCTCTCACAGGTGATAGTGTTTTTGTCTTATCATTTTTGTGTGTGAATTCATTCAAGAGCATAGTGATTGGTTTCACCAACATAGTTGTTATTGGGGCATTTAGTGCACAGGATGAGGTACATGCTGTAATAGGCAGGTGTAGAACCCACAGATCTTGAAAGGTGTGTTGTGGGGGTTACTGATAAGTAACAGGGAGATCGGTCTTCAGGTTTTGCATCTGTTGTTAGGGCAGCATCTGGTGCCACTTTAAGTTAGTGGGTCTTGGTGTGTGGAGAGCTTGTTTCTGATGAAGAATGTGGCGAATCCGGGAAGTTGTTTGAAGGCCAGAAAAGGAGGGCCAGGAAAGATTTCTTTTAAGATGAGGTCTCTATTGAGTATGGGTTGTAATTGTTTCATAATACCCCATATGGGTTCCAGTGTGGGGTGGTAGAGGACAACTAAGGATGTGCAGTCCCACATGTGCCTATCACACCATATGCTGTACCTCAACTGCCCCAACAACACCTATCTTGGGGAAATGAGACGATCACTACAACCAGAAGAAAAAAAAACTATCACCTGTGTGTGAACACATTTGACAAAATGATCACATCTCAGTCCTTATCCCTAAAGGAAACTTGTACAATACCTTCAAAAGGTAATTCTGGGAGTTTATATTTATAACTTTTCTAGACACTAAAAACCATGGACTCAAAGACACCAGATTTATGGCAAATTAGAACAATCTATCATCCCACTAACCTGCCTTTGTCCTGTGACTGCAGAGGAGTTAACTGCCCCCTTCACCTTCAATGGTCTTTTGAAACATGTGTTAAATCCCTATGCTAAACAAACTGTTCCAGTTTGTATTTAGCTGTATGATACACAGAGAGCAAGTCTACACTACAAAATTAGGTTGACTTACGTTATGTCACCGTACCGCCACCACAGTAATTAAATCAGTATTGCATGTCCACACTAGTTCCTTCCGTTGGCACTACACGTCCTCACAGGAACACTTGCACTGATTTAACTGTCAGCCAGCCCTGGGCGGCGGGGCTCCTGCTGTCAGCCACCAGGGGCTGACAATTGGAACAGTCTCATGTAAGCAACAGAGTGTCTATACTGACACTGTGTCGACCTAACTACATCAACCTAAGCACCACACCATCCTAGCCACTATGGATGTAGAAGCTCTCTACATGAACATTCCACACAAAAATGGACTACAAGCCATCAGGAATAGCATCCCCAATACTATCACGGCAAACCTGGTGGCTGAACTTTGTGACTTTGTCTTCACCCACAACTATTTCAGATTTGGGGACAATTTATCCCTTCAAGTCAGCAGGACTGCTATGGGTACCCACATGGCCCCACAGTATGCCAACATTTTTATGGCTGACTTAGAACAACCAACGCTTCCTCCGCTCTCGTCCCCTAACGCCCCTACTCTACTTGCACTACATTGATGACATCTTCATCATCTGGACCCATGGGAAGGAGGCCCTTGAGGAATTCCACCAGCATTTCAACAATTTCCATCCCACCATCAACCTCAGCCTGGACCAGTCCACACAAGAAGTCCACTTCCTAGACACTACAGTGCTAATAAGCGATGGTCACATAAACACCACCCTATACCGGAAACCTACCGACCGCTATACTTATCTATATGCCTCCAGCTTTCATTCAGACCACATCACATGATCCATTGTCTATAGCCAAGCTCTAAGATAAAACCGCATTTGCTCCAATCCCTCAGACAGAGATGAACACCTACAGGATCTCTATCAAGCATTCTTAAAACTATAATACCCACCTGGTGAAGTGAAGAAACAGACTGATAGAGCCAGAAGGGTACCCGGAAATCACCTACTACAAGACAGGCCCAACAAAGAAAGTAACAGAACGCCACTAGCCGTCACCTACAGCCCCCAACGAAAACCTCTCCAGCGCATCATCAAGGATATACAACCTATCCTGAAGGACGATCCCTCACTCTCACAGACCTTGGGAGACAGGCCAGTCCTCGCTTACAGACAGCCCCCCAGCCTGAAGCAAATACTCACCAGCAACTACACACCACACAACAAAAACACCAACCCAGGAACCAAACCCTGCAACAAACCCCATGCCAATTCTGTCCACATATCTATTCAAGGAACACGATCATAGGACCTAACCACATCAGCCACACCATCAGGGGCTCATTCACCTGCACATCTACCAATGTGATATATGCCAACATGTGCTAGCAATGCCCCTCTGCCATGTACATTAGCCAAACCAGACAGTCTCTACGCAAAAGAATAAATGGACCCAAATCTGACATCAGGAATTATAACATTCAAAAACCAGTAGGAGAACACTTCAATCTCCCTGGTCACTCAATAACAGACCTAAAAGTGGTAATTCTTCAACCAAAAAACTTCAAAAACAGACTCCAACATGAACCTGCAGAACTGGAATTAATTTGCAAACTGGACACCATCAAATTAGGCCTGAATAAAGACTGGGAGTGATTGTGTCATTACAAAACCTAAACCTAATTTCTCCCATACTAATTTCCCCCTACTGTTACTCACACCTTCATTTCAACTGTCTGAAATGGGCCACTCTCATTACCACTACATAAGTTATTTTTCCTCCCTTGGTATCCTACTGTTAATTGAATTGTCTCGTTAGATTGACCTCACACTTGGCAAGGAAACTCCCATATTTTCATGTATTTATATCTGCTCCTGTATTTTCCACTCCATACATCTGATGAAGTGAGTTCTAGCCCACGAAAGCTTATGCCCAAATAAATTTGTTAGTCTCTAAGGTGCCACAAGGACTCCTCATTGTTTTTTTTAAGTTGGTGTAGTAGGCAACTTATATCGGCAGGAGCAACTTTCTAGTGTAGACATAAGCTGCCTTACTTTGACCTAACTCTAATATAAACCAGGCCTGAGTATTTTTCCCATACCTGAAGAAAAGCTTTTTGTAGCACTGAAAGCTTGTCTTTTTCACCAATAGAAGTTGGTCCAGTGAAAAACATTACCTCACCCACCTTGTCTGTGGTTTGATAGCAAATTAGTTTAGTTATCTACCTGTATTACATACACGGTCCTCAGGGAAGGGCCCATGTCTTCTATTATTTTTGTACAGAACAGGTTGCAATGTTGGCACTGTAAATAACGTAGACCAAGGACTTAAGGGACTAGGTCTCTGCTATTTAGGAGACTGCCTTGGGCATATTGAGTAACATGAAACAATGTGACGGCAGAGATGGCATTATGGAGGCCTTTGCTGGAAAAGAAGAAGCATGAATTATATATAGTATAGAGTCGAAGTTATTGAGGCATGTAAAAAGTGGTGAACCAGAGTCATGCAAAGGGGAAGAAAGATAAATTGGGCACTTACACTTTGAATTAACTGGAGGGGAGAAAGACAGACAAAGTTGTACAGGTATCAGAGGGGTAGCCGTGTTAGTCTGAATCTGTAAAAAGCAACAGAGGGTCCTGTGGCACCTTTGAGATTATGCTCCCAATACTTCTGTTAGTCTCAAAGGTGCCACAGGACCCTCTGTTGCTTTTTAAAGTTGTACAGGAGTAGGTTACAATAATAGAGGCAGAAGCTATCCAAAACACGTACTAGAGTTTCAGCAGAGGAGAAGATGGGACTTATTTTGGAGATGAGCTAGAGAAAAACATCTCCGGATTAGATGATGGTCTGGATTTGAGGAGAGAGGGACGGAGAGAAATCAGCAGGACATCACCATTAGAGTATCAGAATTGGTTAGATACTTAGGTCTCAGTGTAAACTAAGATACATTTTATTTTCTTCTTCACTTTTAATGGGCTAATTCCCAAGTCTTAACCTGGCCCTTCAAAGATCAGGATGATGAATTCATTTAGAAACCAGGATCTTTAGGGAAAGATTCCAGAATGTGCTCAGATGCAGGAATCTGGTTTAAAAAAATCTGATCTGGTTTGCTTTGTCTAGGTCCCTCCTTAAATTTAAGTCAACTTTCTAGATATTTCAAAGGAACTTTTTTTCTGTTGGAGGATTCTCAAGACTTCATTGTTTGCCACCGAGAAAGAATTAGATGAAAAAGGATTAATGCAAGTGAGATGACAGGTAAATTCATTTTGACAGGTTGATGACATGGTTTTAAATATTTAGAGCACAGAGAATTTGTGAAAAGAAAAACAATGTGGAACTGGCTTTTGCATGATAATACAACACTGCTTCTCTTTATGTTTCTAAGCTGCATCCAAATTATACAGGACTGTTAAAAATGCTACATTTCAAGTTACTCATATGTCAGCATCAGCTTTGAAAAATGCATCCTTTTTCTATTTTGTTTTTCCTCTTTCACTAGTGTAATCAATAAAAAAGTCATGGCTATCAATCTCCAAACTATGTAGCAATATTTTATTTTGCTGAAACACTCACAAGATGAATTATAATCATTACACTGCATGATAGTGTTACTGTAAATTCAGACCACAAATAAGCTGCTGACAGGATAAAGCAGGATTGTTTGATTCTTATTAATTTCTGCATTTGAAATGTAAATAGTATCAAAGATACTCACCAGTCCTTGACACCCCATCAGTATAAAATTTAAAACTTTCTCAAACATCTGAAATAGTATTTCACTATTAAATGTTGTTATTGAACTTGTAAGTATTTTTTAAATTTCAGTTTAATGTTGAAATGTTTGGAGATTTAGTTATTAGTAATGTTAACTGAATGTTAAAAAATTGCAGTATTTGTCTGCTGTCCAAGTACATCAGCAGGTACCACAAAGCCAATTTCCTCACTGTCATATGAGTGCTTAGTCACCTTATGCTTAGAATCTAACCGAATAATATTATTAGTATACAATTATGCATATAATGCAAAAAAAGTCAACTCAATGATGTCAATTTGTGATGCAGGATATGCAGGTTAGCAAGTTATCAAGGGAGCCGATTGAATGAGTATGGATGGCCGTATCTGCAAGCAGAGCAGAGCAGCACAACTTTGCTATTTCTGATGGATTGTCTCTCAGGTCCAGACCTTTAAAGGTATTTAGGCCCCTAACTCATACTGATTTCAATGAGAGGTAGGTGTCTAAATACCTTTGAGAATCTGGACCTAAATCCCATCTATCTAGGTATAAAAGGACCCAGCTCTTGCACTGTGTAGCAGCCGGCATGAAATTAGACATGCACACCTGGATTTAGGGAGAGGCCATTAGGGAAGATCAAAAACACCAAAACACTATCTCAAGGAACATAGCTGAAGTACTGATATTTGGAGATGGGAACTAGAACTGATGACTGAAGAATTCTTGGTTAGGATGTGGAGAGGAAACTAGCAGCCAGGACTGGTTGTCAAAGAAACTGGAAAATACATCCCTAGGCATATTTATGCTGGCTGAGCAGGCTGGGCCATAAAGAAACTAAGAATGGAAGTAGGAGGAATGGGGGAAACTTGTAACAAGCTGCTTCGTGTCCCTCTTTATTCCACTCAATTAAGGTATCAAGCTACATTTGGGTGCAAAACAGTACAGGGCTAGCATAATTGATCTCTGGTCCATGATTGGGTCCTCTAGGTGCTACTGCAGTACAAATAAATATTTTTAATAATACAATTACAGTAATCACAGAGGTGATGCATCACTTAGTCTATACTGCATACTGCTCAGGGAAAACGTAGGAAACAATGTGGAACAAGACTAAATGTGAGGGTTCCAACATGGAGTATCAGTAAGGAAATTGCATATCATTTTTTGCCTATAGCCATATTAAACAGCATATTCTATAACTTAGGAACAATTTAAATCCAGGGTAACTCCACTGAAGGTAATGGGTCACCCTGGATTTATGCCAATGGTGGAGAGAAGAATTATTTAATAAACATTTGTGAAGTTATTTGAGATCCTTAGAAAAAAATTAAAAAATCTCAGTGTAACCTTCATTGTGAAGTCACTACTGACATCTCCATAATACTAAAGAAATGTACTCTTTTCTACAAAGATAGCTGAACATAATTAAGTGTATAATTACTACTCAAGCGTTTATGGAGTACCATAAATGTACATAACAATGAGAGATGGTTAGCTAAAATAACTGATTTGTGAACATTTTTCATTGTTCACCATCACTGAGGCAACTACTACATGTTTGTAAAACTTTGGTGGATCTTGAAAGTTTAATTAATTTCAAACACAAAAGTCTGTTCATGCAAAAGTTTATCCTTCTTTACCATTGCTCTCAAGTTTTAAAAGATGTAGTTAATTCAATCAGAGGACAGAAACATTTGCTGAATGCTCATAATACACATGATAAATAATCAAAGCAAATAGTTGGCAAACAACTCAAACTGAAAGTTACTAGTTATTCCATAATAACTTAAATACACAAGCAGAAAAATATACTGGTTTTTGAATGATTCACAAAGGAAAGAGGGGTTAAAACTTCATAAGAAATATTCGATCAAACCAAATAGTTTGAGCAACTTTGTGTAAACAAATATACAATTAAACATGAATGATCCCATTATAACGTAAAAGCGTAAGTGAGCAGAAACAAAGCTGCTGTAGGTGCTGGGGTGAAATCTTGGCCCCATCAAAGTCAATGCAAGCTTTGTCATTCAATTCAAATGAAACCAGGATTTCACCCCTTAACTTTACATTTCTTGAATTTAAAAGGTTAAATTTTGAGACTAATCAATCAAGTGTCCCTTTAAAACAACTGATTTAACGCATTGAATGGTTAGATGTTTTTGTTTGTAATATATATATATATAATTCTGAGATCATGTTGAGGATGTCTTCAGTTACTCAGAGGATCTTCAAAGGTCTATGTAACACCTCCTAGTCAAAAGAATAAGAACATAGCACTAGTTGCTTGAAATATTTTGAAAATATCAGGCTAAGAACTAAATGTTCTTCAAATTTGAGTGTCCTGGAGTGAAAATTAAACCACTGACATTTTAAAATCCTAGTAGGGTAGATTCTACATAAAAGCACTAAGGCAATGACATCCAGTTAAGCATTCAGGCTGTTAGTCTTCTTTATTATAACCTGCTATAGTTAGACAGTCAAAAATGTCAAATTTTGCAGTACAATAAACAGAATTTTAAAAGTATGCTATTCCAATTCTTACACAAGAGAAATGCTCTATGAACATGTACATTCAATATACACAAAGGTATTGCCACAACCAGGGCCGGCTCCAGCATTTCTGCTGCCCCAAGCAAAAAAAAAAAAAAAAAAAGCCGCGATCGGCGGCAGCAGTTCGGTGGCGGTCCTTTGCTCCTAGAGGGAGTGAGGGACCTGCCGCCCCCGGATTGCCGCACATGCCGCCCCAAGCACCTGCTTGTTAAGCTGGTGCTGGCCCTGGCCACAACAGTTTAAAACAAAGTTTCCCCCATATCTAAAGTTTCTTCTCAATACGTATTTGTATCCCACCCACACCAGTAACAATCCATTTAGAAAAAGGTTATAAATCTAAATACACCTCCTATCTGGTTCTACATGCAACTCAAGGAACAGTGATTATTTAGAGATATAAATGCCTTTTGGCCTATGTCTGGGACTGCTCCACCCACTATATTTTTTGCATATCTTCCAGTCAGCTGCAATGATCTTGCTATCTATCCCTAGAGTAGGGTTAGGGGTGGGCAGCAAAGCATTCTTTGTAGAAGCTCCTCAGGACTGGAATTCACTCACTCTTCAAAGGCTGGAGACAAGCTTTGGTCTTTGTTTAAAATAAAAATAATCTTGGACAGACATTTGTCAACGCTGACATTTTCTTAAAATTGGCTAGTAGCCACACTACTACTGACTTCAATGGAAATCAGAAGTCTCACTACCTTTGAAGATCTGGGCCAAAGCTCAGTAATAAATGTTGGAGGGGTTGGGTGCTAAAACAACCTGATATGATTATAAGAGGCAAGGGTCTTACAATGTGTTGTGGCAAGTATTCAACTATTTGTTTAAAGTGGGTGGGGAAAAGATCATTTGGTTTTAATATATAGGGAGAAAGTTCTTAGTATGAACAGCTGTCCATTAGTTATGCTCTTTGAGCAGGTACATCTGCTTAGAAAGATTTCTGATGGATCCATTTTATAAGTGATAAGTAAATAAGTTAACTAAGCCTAATATGTAGACACTATCTGTAGGAATGTCTCCCCCAACCCCGGAAAGACTACCACCCACACTAAACAAACCCTTTCATCAGGGCTCAGTTTATCCTTTAAACGCAATAAAACAATTCAACATAACTTCCACATATAAACCTATTCATTTCAGCTGACCCAGAGACCGTCTCCAAACCCTTAATCAGTCTCAGCTGGTAGGTACCTGATCAGTCACAGGTAAGACTGGTCTAATTCCCCTTGAAAGGGGCTGACCACCCTTAGGTATTTGTTAAGGCAGTAGTGGTAAAAAGTTTGAATATTAAACTAAGAATGGACAAAATTTTGGTTCCAGTTATTCTAGTAGAAGGATACTGAAGAAGAGCACAGGAGACACTGGGCCACTGTGTTCTCCCATACGATTAATAGTCAAATTATCCATCACTGATAACCCCCAACATTCTGAAATGTTCCTGGCTAACCCTTTTAGGGAAAGAATCTTAATATGCTCACTTGCAGCCAAACCTTTCACACATTCCCTGTGTTGGTCAAAATACTGTTATAGAGAAATGAGCATGTCAGAGGATAATTAACCTCTTGATTTTTATGCATTCTGAAAAACCTTTCAAGGAAGTCCTGAAGCGTGGAATCTGGTTAGGATAAAACTGTACGTTCATTGACAAAAAGATGGGTATGAGGTCTCAAAAGGACAGATTTGTTCGGCAGATTTCAGATGTATTTGCAAACTTTTGTAGTTCAATTTTTATTTTATTTATCATGGTTTGAATTGGTTCTAGGTTTGGGGAGACAAAAGAAAAAGAAAAACTATTCCAGCACTCATAGGTTTAATAGTATTTGATTATTTCTACTGATATAGAGAGAGACACTTTGTGTCTTTGTATCTCTTATAGAAGATGTCATTGTGGGAGGCAGAAAGGTCAGGAGGAACAACTCAGGGGCTGGGAACCAGGATGTAATGAGTTCTATTCATAATTCTTCCACTGACTCAATGTGTGACCTTGAGCAACTCACTGCACCTACCTGCCTCAATATCTCTCATCTGAAACCTAGGGATAATATTTATTAACATATATCACATGGGCCTTGTATAGATTAAGTACTTCATTTTTGTACACTGCTTTTTGGCATTTTTACACTATTTTACTGCATTTTTGTACACTGTACAGTGCCATTATTAATTAGGTGCTCAGATATTATGGTAATGAATGCTATAGAAACACTTAAATAAATGCCTTAGTATTTGAGGTATTTACTGCAGTCAAATTTTGAAAATGACATTGTGCTTTTCTGATTTAGTGTCTACAGTTCAACTGATCAAAAAGCTAGGCTAAGAACTTCAATGTTCAGGGCGAATGCTCAGGCCTCATGTTCCAGTTCAGACCCATCTCTAGATCCCAGCCTACCTGGACTCCTTTCAGGAGAATAAAGGAAGATATTCCCATTCAAAATTAATCAGATAATAGCTGCTAAGATATTACCTTAATCAGTTTTGCTTTTGTGTTTAAATGTCTGACCTCTATTTGCAAGGATTTAGCAGCAAACAAACTACCAGAGCTGCACGGAAAACATATTTTGATCTGTAAATGCCAACCTTTAAAAAAAACAACAAAAAAAACCCCTTACTTTTATAGGCTTATTTTCATGGTGACAGTTTCATTGCATTTCTTGTGTTGTAAACCATGTAAAGCTCAGCAATAAAATGTCTGCAATCTGTAGAAGTAATAGCAGACATGTCTCATAAACAAGATAAGTTGTTTCTTGCCAATATTGCTACACTTCATAAATATAAACTCAAGTCTGTTTTGTGTTTTCTAGATCAGTAGCAGAATTTTATTTTAATTAAACATATAAAATATTCATTTATGAAGCAAACATCATAGTTTTTAAAAAACATTATATTAAATTAAATTATAGTGCTTTTGCCATAAACCTCTTGCACAAAAGAACCATTCTGAATTTTAAGTGGATTGATACACTTCAAGTGTCCATCAATAAAAACTGTAGTAGGAACATTGCAACAGTCCTACGAATAAATTAACTATTTGTATTTCCTGATAATGTAAGTGCTTCTGTGAACTCATTCCAATTTCCAAACACTAAACATTTCAGCCGTGGCTGTAATTAAGAAACTATGACATCCAGAGTAAAAAGGGGGATGCTGCCAGTTCCATTTTATACAAAGCTTCTAAGTGTTTCACTCCATAAATGACATAATTTATTGCCTTATTATATTAATCTTGTTCCGGATAGAGCCAAGTGATGGTGGTTCTCTCCTAAAAATAGTTTAGTTCTTGAAATCCACACATTTGAGTTGAGTTTCCACAGGCCTCCGGAATATGACTACGATATGCATCATTATGACCTAGTTCAATAAAACTACGGCTACTATTTATAGCTTCAGTCCAGCATAAACTCAGAGAAATTATCTTCCAGAGTTTAGCGTGGAATATGAACACATGTATTGATACCTGGACTCTCAGCCTGCTACACAGGTTCTTGATCTCTATGAGGACAAACAAGCAGGTTTATGATTGTCATTAAACAGGGAGATGGGAAAGTATTCACAGACAATATAGTTTTGTGGATTAAGCATAGGATTAGTCTCCAGAAACTCCTGACTCCTAATTTCTGTTGTGCCTACTGACTTCTTGTGTGATCATAGCTAGACACTTAACCCTACTGTGTCTCAATTTCCTCAACTTAAAATGGAGGATAATCATAGCTTACTCATGGTGAGGCTTAACATTTGTACAGCACGCCGATGATGTAAATCACTATTTAAGTGCTATGTATTATATTACCTTGTTTAGCAATACCTCTGTCTAAATAAAGTTCATTAAAATTTCCTGGGCTATTGGGAGCTATATTTGAACTCCTATTGTGGCAAATCACCCACGGAAAAGATGCTACCGACCACTCTATTAGCTAGAGCTGGTTAAAAATGTCTTGATCTTTTTTCCCCAATAGAAAATGGGGGAAAATAGCCCAAAATGTCCTTGTATTTTACCTGTCTCTATTACTAAAACATCAGGGACTGAGGGGACTCCAGGAGGCCAAGGTTGGACATGAAAAATAGCATGAAACACGGATCTCCTGAAATCTGCATGGATCTTGGGTGGTCATTAAAAGGCACTAGACTGGTGCTGGGTTTCTAGTGTCTAGTCTCTGCCAACATTGCTTAAATGGCTGGCCCTAGGATCGCTCTAAAACACAGATCCCCAGCATGGTGAAAAAGACATGTTAAAATAATACCACCTCTAATTGCACTACTCTGACTGTGCAAAACAAATAGACAGCCAGCTCTGCCCTTAATTGCATTGAGAGCCAGATGGGACCCTGGCCAACCCCTGGTTCAAGGAGAGGATGTAAAGGTGGTATAAAGCCACCTTTGCCCCCTTTCTCCAGTCCTACAACAATTGCATCTCAGCTGGGCTGGAGGATCCCGCCTTCTGTCTGAATTATTTGCCCTTTGAAGTCTTCAGGTGTTTGGTGGGAGGGACAATGCATGCCCCACACTTTGCCCTCCCCTATTCAAAGGGCAGTAGAACTCTAACCTTCCCCATCCCCAATTTTGTACTATTTTAGGGGTGTCTTCTGTTTGTTGTTATTTTTGCAAACAACTTGTCACTGGTTAGAACATTAATCAGGACCCACACTAAACAACCAAATACAAAACTGTTCGCTATATAATCAGAAGTTTAATTTCTATAAATACCCTTTTTAAATCAGAAGCGTTAATACATATGATGAATTTCATGCTTCTGCAAGTTTTCTGCACATCTAGCCAACCTGCAAAGCATCCTAGAAATCTTCCCAGGGTCCACTTTGTTCCATTTTACCCTTTTGAAGACATTTTCGCCCTCAAATTTGAAGTGGGAGAGACAAATAGATTTATCCCAAATGAGTGAATAAACCAAGCAATACACCTAGGACAAGCATATTAAAATTTGAGGAATCAGGTAGGTGGCTTGTTTGAATTGCTTTAGAAACCCTGCAGAATGAGGTCCTGGGGAAAGTCAGACTCAACGGGTATCCTCATTATTACAGCTTGGGGGGAAAGGATGGGGCACATGCAGGCAGCCAGAGCCACTGGGGATACACAGAGTCTCAGAGTAGATAGCCTGAAGACTCCTGAAGGCTTGGGGTGGGGCTCATGAACTATTCTGCTGGTGGCGAATGAAATCTGGCTACCAATGGAATGAATAGGGAGGAACTCCCCAAGGGGAATTTCAGATAAGTTTTCTTCCCCAGAGCTCTTTTCTGCAGACTTCTTCATGGAAAAGGATGATCTAAGCCTGTGATTTTTAGCCTTTCTGGTGCCAGATGATTCTCATGCTTAGGTTAAAATCACCAAACCAAGATCGGCAGTGAAGGCAGAAAGGTCTGACCTTGTCATTTTCACATTCTGTGGCCAGAGGGCAGGTAGCCCAGCTGTTCCAGATAATTATTTAGTTCAAGAAAGTGGTTGTACTACAGGAAAGTTCAGAGCATGCACCTTCCAAAGGCTTGTCTGATATTTAACTATTATATAACCACAAAATAACAAGACCACAAAGAGAGACCTCAGGGCTATGAAGAGGATGAAAGATCTCCCCAAATAGCTAATGCTGAATCTATTTGGGGAGATCTTTCGTCCTCTTGATAGCTTTAAATCTTAATATCTCCAGATTCCCTTTACAGGAGAAATGATCTCAGCACATTTTATCTTCACAACTGCTATTTTCCTCCAATTAGTACTCTCAAAATCTCTTTAACAAATGCTTCCAGTAAGCAGACGCAAATGCTGCTTTGGCATCCAGTTGTCGTGTAGGTGTCTGTCTCCATTGTTTTTATCAAATTCAAATTAATTCAAATCAGGCTAATAAACAAAAGTTGCACACAGCCTCTGGTTCTGTATTACGTTCCTCTTCTTGCTCACTTGTTTATGGTCACATCTGTTCCCCAGATTTCCTGCTTGTCTAATATCCTTCACCTGCACAGACCACTAGACTATACCCACAGTTTCAAAGAGGAAAATTTCCTGAGATATGGTTTCTGCAGATTGGTTTTGCTTCCTTTCAAGTAGGGTATTTTTGTTTAAAAAAAAAAAAAAAGCAATTCCTTAATAGCCACAGGGCAGCTGTGTTAAAGGGGGAACTAAACATGAGTTCTCATAAATTGAAAAAATTAAAACTTTCCATCTCAGCTGCTTCTTCTACTCCATATTGATTAATTTCTCTATCTCTTCACAACAGAAATCATATAGCCACTGTAGTAGGTTTCAGAGATTTATAAAGAAGTACATCAGGAGTATCTCACTTGAAGCCAATGAAGTTACACTGGTACATAGCTAGTTCAAAAAAAGACCAGAATAAGAACCATTGTAGGACAGTGTTTTTAAAGCTTCCAGGCTGAGAGAGGATTTGTGAAGTATAAATCCTGCTCTAGGTTACTGCTTGTTCATCTAGGGGCAGATTCAGCCTTGGCAGGAATGGTTGCAACTCAACTAACTTCACTAGAGTTGTTCCCCATTACTCCAGCGCTGAATAAAGAAATCAGTAAAAAAATCTTCATTCCAATTCTATACAGTATTCACAGCTATTAATTTAATAGAATGGCTCTTCGAGGTGGAGCATCCATGATGGACAGCTACTTCAGTGCCCAGACTAGACAGTGTAAGTATGTACATTCCTGAAGTATGTTACAAAGCACCTGCGATGCAGCTTCACTTACAGTCAGGTAGCCACAGAAGTGACTAAATAAAATGTCCTAATTAATGAGCACATGTAGCATTTAAGCAAGTACTCCACCTAAAATGCTGACATACAGCTTCCATTAATCATTGTTTCTATGTTCCCTTCCATTTATTGTCAGAATGGGAGGATTTATTGTCAGAGGGGGAAAGGATAGCTCAGTGGTTTGAGCATTGGCCTGCTCAACCCAGGGTTGAGAGATCAGTCCTTGAGGGGGCCACTTAGGGATCTGGGGCAAAATCAGTACTTGGTCCTGCTAGTGAAGGCAGGGGGCTGGACTCAATGACCTTTCAAGGTCCCTTCCAGTTCTAGGAGCTAGGATATCTCTATTTATTTATTTATTTTTAATGTATCTTTCTCTCCAAATCTTTTCTAAAAGGCCAGGTTCTCACAATCAAACTCTGAGAGGCTCAAGTTTCTTCATGCAGATTTTAGTACCCAAAGAACTCAGTACATTCCAGAACTCTATCATTGTTTCCTATGAACCTGAGGTATCAGAAGCCTGTCAAAAACAGATTCTTTAAAAGTTATTACACAACTATTTCCCAGAAAAGGACATCGCAAAGTTAAGACTGTACCCAAGGAATTAGAGAAATATTTATTTTATTACACTTCAGATAAATTCTGATACTAAGCTAGGTTTCCTTTCCAGTATTTACCTGCCACAGAAAACTATTGAAGGTCTGAGATTGCAAGGTAACAGGGTTGTAAAATCTGCCAACTCAATCTCTTATGTAGTCCAGAAGCAGTAAAATCACCAGATGGATTTCTATTCGGTATGCTTAAAACTTGAGATTTCTTAAAAATAAAGTATAAGCCATGCAGGCACCGAAAGAACTCAGGCGTTGTCACTTCCTTTTGCACTTCACTGGTCTATAATTGGATCCTGTTTTTTCTCTCTCTCTTTTCTTTTAATTTGTGAAAACTTGGTGCTGATACCAATGAGGGACTAATAGTTTGGCTAACCCAGGCATAGTATTAGCACATACTGTGCTTCACCAGTGTGCTTCAGTTGCAACACAGCATTCTTGTTGGTATGTAGGCCTCTCAAGCACAGAATGCTCAGGTTATCAGATTCCATTTTGTGATGCGAGTCAATGTCTAATGACCACTTCCTTATAAATTCATTTTCAGTTGAGAAGCAAGATAGAGTTTCAACCCAACTGGCTCCAGGAGAAAAGCTAATGCATTACAACGTAAAGCTATGGAACCTAGATCCCTGATACCTTTCAACTCTGTTTTCATACCACACCACTTCTTGTTGGGAACCAACACCTTCTCTAATAAAGCTAGAACAAAAGTTTTGGGTTTTTAAATCAAGGATTTTTACTTATTTGGTTTGAAAGGAAAGCCCATTACACATCATGTACTGTTTAGTATGGTTCTGTTCTGCAAAACAATTACCTGCTGCTGAGTTTTTCTACACACCAATACATTTTCATTCTCAGACTTCCACTCTTTTCAGTACAATTCCTTTTAACCAGAAAGGTCTGCCTCTGGACTGGCCAGGTTTTTTTTTTTTTTTTTTTTTTTTTAAAGGTAGTATTACATGCAATAAAGGTTGGGAAAACATAAAAGAAATGACTCACAAAGGAGTAGTACAGAATAACCTAGTGCTCGATTCACAAAGGTACTTAGGCATTGCACCGCTCAGCATTGCAATGCCTAACTCCTAGGTACCCTGCTCCCTAGCTGAATTCTCGGCCCCAAGCTAGGTGCCCATGTATTCATTAGGGAGAGTGAGGTGCCTAAGAAAAGGATTCACAGAAGCCAGCATGTTGAGCAGGGAACCACCTAAACTAGTCAGGAGTGAAATGCAGAAGAAAGGAGCAGGGGTTAGGCCCCATCCCATAAAGGTATGTAGCCATCTAACTCCCATTAATCTGGGCCTCTAGGCACCTGACTGACAGGCTGGAGGGAGGCCCTGTCTCTGCTCGGGGTAATCAGCTGTGGAGTTAGGTACCTAATCCAGGTCAGCCCTTCCTCTGGTTTTCTGTAAGAAAGACCACACCCTACTATAGTCAGTAAATCAAGACAATCACCTAGTAGGTGGGAGATGCAGATTAAAACCCCATCTCCAATAAAAATTTAATTATTTATGCAAAGTAGAAAAGCTCCAACAGAAGAGATAGACACCCCCCAGAATGCCCAGGCTTGGTGGTTAGGGCCCTGATAGGGAGGTGGAAGGCCTGGGGTTCAAGTACATGCTCCAGAGAAGGGATTTGAATTGGGGTCTTCCACATCCCAGAGAGTGCCCTAATCACTGGACTGTTTGGTGTTCTGAAGGGGGTCTCACACACAAGTCTTCCAAAATTTCCCAATCTGCTTGCCCCTGGCTGTCTTTTGTCCAGGGCCAATCCAGTAGGCATGCTCTGAGAACACCTCCAGGATCAAGCCCCTCCGAGAAGATAGGTAGAGGAACACTTACTGTGAGCATCCCAGGGAGGCTTTGGCTTGAACAAGGGTTCTGGGCAGCTCGCTAGCTGTTGTGTAGCTTCAGGACAAAGTCAGCTTTGCACATGCCCACCAACAGAAACTTGGACACTAGAGGGTTAAGCAGCAGCTGAGTGGTGATGTATCAGTGGCACCTAAATGTTGGACTTCGGCATCTTTGAGAATCTATCCTCTAGTAAGGAATATCACTTGAATGATCTAATAATGGTCCAGATGCAATGTTTTCCTGAGTGGTATATACACTTCTTCCTGCAGCAAAATTCCAATTGACGTCCATAGGACCAGGATTTCACCCATGGTTTTTAAAACAATCTAAATAATTTATTAACCTCAATGTAGATCTTGAAGTTTTCCTTTTTGGCCTGTCCAAGTCTATTGAATAAAAACATATTTAGGATATTTCTAACGATGTGAATTTACATATGCTGTGTGATATATATTTCAAGGCATAAGGGAAGTTCTATTGAAAAGTAGCAGTGCACCCACAGTAGCCACTGTTTAGAGTTCCACATATTTTCCACACAATACTAAGTGCAGTTGCACTATATTATAGATGCGGCACATGATCCCAATTGTAATTTTAATAACTGGAGTTATGTTTCTGCTACAAGTGCTATAAGATATTTATATATAGCACCTTAGATTTATACAAGATGCTACGGTATAGCTCCTATAAACAATATTATTACAGTCCTGAGCAATTTTAACACCTTAGTTATAGGAGTTTGAAATAGATGGTTACAATGGAAGTGCTTCACTGTCTTAAGTCTTGTATTCAATCCTCGTGCTATTGTGCTTATGCTGCCATAATGAAACTGGAACAAGTTACCCTGTTTTAGTAATGATTATTTATCTTGAATGACTGTGATCTATATTTATGCCAAAGTGAAAGAACTGCTGTTCTAAATAACAACAATTAAATTAACTCGGGTATTTTGATTAGCATAGTGACAGCCCTGAGCTGTTTATTTTACAATCCTTCAAACAACATTTTTGCTCAATATCTTTATAATGATTTCAGTAAGTCAGCAGTTACGTAGCTCTTTACAACTTCACAGGACTGTACAAACATTAATGAATTAATCTTCATAACATAACCAGAAAGTCAAGAAGTAAGTATTATCCCATTTTATAGATAGAAACATAGACAGTGAGCCGAAGGCCTAGCTCTGAGCCAAACTGTATATGTCTACACTGCAAAAAAATTAAAATAAAAGATAGTGTGTTCTCAACTGAGGTTAGCTAACTCGCATGTGCTAACTTGGATTAAAATAGTGAAGACACAGCAGCTTGGCTTTTAATTTGCATTAGCCAGTTTGAGTGGCTAGTCTATAGGGAATCCCAGTGTTGAACTACACCTGAGATAAAAGCTGAGTTGCTGTGTTTTCACTGCAATTAATCCAAGTTAGCTAATATGGGTTAGATAACCTGAATTAAACCACATCTTTTGGCAGTATAGTCACACCCACACGAGTCAGTAGCAGAATTCAGATCAGAAATTACTTCAATGGGACTTGAATATACGCTGAAACAAGTTCAGTACCAACAGTGGTAAAAGCAGAATCAGGCCTATTGACATCTGGGAATATTTGCTTCAGCAAAGTGAGGAGGATTTTTGGTTTTTTACTCTAGCAAACCATAAAAAAAAAATTTTTCAGTATATATTAGAAGTTTTTGCCAAGATAAATGCTTTTCAAATATGATAAACATTATTGAACTCTCTAGGTAAATTACCAAATATCTTTATTCTCCCCCTCCCCCCCCGCCCCCCAATGTTTGTTATGTCTCAAATCGAAGGATCAGAACTAACTCTATTCTCTATATATAACTTTCTATATCTGGGCGCCTATGCATCCAATCCTTATGCTCACATCACTTTCCATCACTTAATAGGTACTTAACAGAAGAGATGAAAACCATTTTACAGAGCTAGCTACTAGAAACAGTTCTTCTCCCATACACATAACATCGCAGGCTCAGGGTCAAATTTGGGTATTTTTCTGGTGGACTGAAGTCTCCATTAAGCAGCCTTTTCACTCATTTTCCAAAGTTAAAATATTTACTTCCAGCAATTCTAAATAGCCAGAGGTCTAAATATAGCAAATCTCAACTTGAAAAAAAATCACAGCTAAAGCTAACATACACTCTGCACCAGTCTGCGCAACAGCTGTGGATTAAAATGTGCTGAAAAGTAGAACATTTTGTCTCTTTTCATTTATCAAACATTCAATTACAAATACATAGTCGTCTGTTTAGAAAGAGCTGAAAACCTGTTTAAATTGTTTAATAATTCTGCTAATTTAAATCACAATTCTCCATGCTTTTAAATCCCAAAGTGAAAAATTATATTCCCAAATTCTTAGGCATCTTCAATTTTAAGGCACTTTTTTTCAGGGCAAGTGACTCCACTGATTTGCCTGCTTAGGTATTTTTAAAAAAGAACAAGGAAGGGATATGTGGAATACAAAGAAGAGTGACAGTTTTGATAGAGTTAAAGTGTCCAATCCAGCTAACTGACAAGTCTTTCAATTCATTAAGCTCCCACAGGAGATTTGGGAGAGAAATTGAATATAATTGGCTCTGTACAACAACTGCAATGGACTGGGGTGACAGAGATTGAGGCATTTGTATCTCTCTAGAGTCAGTGTAGAGGGGGTTGTTTTACTGGCTCGCTGCCTAAGCTCATTGTCAGTGGAGAGAATCAAAGTTAATATAGCCAATGTTTCAGTTAAGTCCAAACAATGTGCCATAATTATCAGTTAGCTCCAGATGTTTCAGAAAAAAAAAACCCTCATTTTCTGAATAAGCTGAAGCTCATAATAAGTTTTGTTTCTAAACCAGTCAAAGTGCAATGCTCAGTACTGGCAGAGTCAAGAGGCATTTTACTGCCCTAGCAGTCATCAGCTTACATGATTAGATCTGTACCAATCATATGTTATAATAGGAAATGAAAGTCATTTTGATACAACATTATCACAAGATCACTGTCCTCTGCTTTGAAAATAAATGCTTCAGCTACATCTTGATATTTATTTTCTTTAAATGCCTCAGATATTATCTGAGCAGCCATGCAGTATCAAGACAGAATTATTCTGGCATAGCATTCTCTTCCATCAGTATCTGTTAAATGATTTGTGACTCCGACAGTTTAATTTCGCATGGTCACATGATTTTGAGGCTCTTCCCAAATATAAAGGTAAAATCAGATCACTTTAAACTAAAATATAGCTGATTACAATAATCAAAGATCTGAGCACAGAAGAGTTCAAGGGAATACAGGCTGTCAGAGTTGTACACCAAGCATAAATGCAGTGGGGGGCGTGAGTCTTCATCCTAATTGTAATATATTGCCCATTTGCTAATGAACCTAACCTGTTTGGGATGTTGCATCGTATTTAAAGAATACATGTACTAGCATAGGTTTCCAACAAATGATTGCAGATTTTCATGTGACAAACAGAAGCTATTTTTTCCCCGTGTGCAATGAGAAAAAAAAAGACACACATGTACATGAATAAGGTGATTTGAAACAGTTCCCCCAAAGGTAACAATGCACCCATGCCACAAAATTCAGCTCTAGATGTTTACTGAAGTTCAGAGATGGCTAAGCTGGGGGTTTGGTTTAGGCCTATTGCTGCCACACTTATGCCTCTGGTTTTTGTCAAGCAGCAAGACAATGGGAGCTGTGGGTGCTCAAGCCCAAATCCTCAGTGCATGCCTACCATCTGTCACCAGCCAGCCTTTGCATCAGGTGAGCTGAAGGCAGGCCACTGACAGGAGCGGAGAGGCCCTCCACTCAAAAAAAAAAAAAAAAAACCACATATAGGAGCACAGCAGGGTGTGAGTGAAAGAGATCTCGAGCATGAGAGAGAAAGTGATCGTTTCAGTTGCAAGGGCATGGGCTATCTAGGAACCTAAGCAAAATCAACTGCTTGACTCCAGGTAAGTGTTCATGGCTGAGAATCCTGAGCAGCCAGGTGCACCACCATCCATGTGCACCAAGTCAGCCTCGTAGGTGCCTAAGACTTTGTCTCCTCCCGGCACATTTCCCTGCCCTACTCAGCAGCCAGCTTCTGCAAATTGCTTCCTTAGGCACCTAAATCTACTTGTGCATTATATGGGGAGCCTGGGTACGTACCGTGGAGCTGAAAATTCCACTGGGCAGCAGGCTGCCTATGGGTTAGGTGCTGCAAAAGTGAACAAAACGTAAGTACTTTTAATGATCTGGGCTTCACTACTTCTAAAAAAGCAGGCCACGCCTGTACAAAAGAAACATATCATTTTGGGCAAATATAAACTACTGTCGGTCTGATGAGATGCATTTGTTTTCTGTAGCAAAAGCTGTGCTGCTTTTATTTTTTTCCCAGGGTACTGTTTGAAACATTTATAAAAATCTTATTTTTCTTTCTTCCCAAGCAGACCCTCCAGACATCTGGAAGTGTTTAAAGGAAAAGCAATAGCAACATGCTTTTGTTTTCCACAATGCATAGAATTCATATTCTCATATTAGTGTATAGTCTTACTTAGCAGCTACAGCTGAAATTTGAGTTCACTGCAATGCCCATACTAATTGCCTTGAATAATTCAAATTTTACCACTCTCAAGGGCACAACTGGAGCCAGACTGTTCTAAGCCATATTTGTTACTCTGGAGCCGACCAAATAAGTACACTTCATGCGGTAGGGCATGCTGAGCTCAAGTTACACAATTTTGTGAGTTTGAAATTCAGACAAGTGAAGAAATCAGAGTAGATTGGCTTGTCAAGGAATCCTACCAAAAACACACACAACAAGGCAAATTTTACTTTCAAAGCAGCAGGAATACTTCAAAATCAGTGTGTAACATAGAAGACTGTTTTGCTAAACAAAATTAGATATGCCTTAGCTGTCTGCTCTCTTTATTTTTGGCTCAAGAGAGAGAAATTCTGAAGCTCCTGATTATTTGAAATAGGTGCTGAAGAGAAGGATGGAAGGAAATTAGATTTTTTTTTAAAACTTTCAAAAGTGTCTTGCCTGTGTAATAACATTGAGCCTGGCTGTCACTCTGAAGACATATTAGCTCATTTAGGTAATTAGTGTGAGCAGCATGTTTCCCTACTTATTCCATTCAATTATAGGGTGCTCACTTTGTCATTACAGAAGTATCTTAATGTGACTTGTAATTAGTGTAATTACAATCCAATGTTAATTATATGTGCCACTTAGACATAATTTTATATAGTAATGGTCTCTAGTCTCAATAACCTTATTATGTTGTTTATCCAAAACAGGAATATAGTTTTCTTTCATGCATCAAATATGGAGATTACAGAAAGTACTGATTGTCATTTTTGGAATTATGACTGGGGAATCCTTGCAGTAGCAAAATCATATTTGGAACAATCAGTGAATGTGAAAACTGAATTACAACATGCACTGATTTTTAGTAGAGACAAGCTGAATTAACAAAAATAATGTGCATGATAGGCAGATTAAGATAGTTAGATGGTTAGTGAATTCTGTGTAGAGGTTAATGTCCATTAAGTTAACAAGAGAATGGAGCAGGAGACTCCAACCGAAGGTGTACAAAGCACTTTATGTTTTATCCCTCTATATCTTTCTCATTATTGTTTCTTTTACTCCCTATGCAGAAAAAATTTCAGATTGGACTTTCCAAAATAATATCCAGTGAGTAAAATCTTGTCAGTGGAGAGGACACCTTTAACCACAGCGCTCATCCTACTGGTAGGTTCTTTAGTATTGAAGCACAGAAAAAAAGCCTATCACAGCCAGGGTTCCAAAAGCACTCTATGAGACGGGAAATCCTGGTCCATGTTTGGCACTGAGAACCTGAGCAGGGCTTCAACTCAGATCCCTCCTCTCAGAGGTTGAAGGATCATTTTTATCTGCTCATGGGGACTCTCAGCAATAACCCCAAAACAGTCAGCAGCTCTGATTTTACTTAAGCTGATCAAAGTTTAAATAACATGAAAATAGAGAATCAGTGAAAATAAAACAAATTTTAAAATCTTCATATTGGCGTATAAGGTTATAAGCAACCTAGCTGGATAAGCAGAAGCACTCTTTAGTGTTACCAATTAGGTTTAAGAAGGACAATGTTACATCCCAGGTTAAGCCATGTTCTTTTGTCTGGCCCTCTTTTGCTGAAAAGCTTTCCTCTTAGACTCCCTCTGTCTGCATCACCCTTCCCAAATTAGATCTCCTCTCTGTCAGTGAGCACTCTCTCTTAGGCTACTTGGATGCTGAGATGTGACCCTTCCTTTATCAGTCTAGCCATCAAGCCGTCTTTTGCATCAGCATAAGAGCAACAGTTTTTGTTTCACTTCAGTACCTTGAAATACGTTTATGACTTTCTACACTCTGGCAGAAAAATTATTGTATCCCATACTGAAGGAACATGAACACTTCTAGCCAGGTCTTTTTTATTTTCTCATAACTACTTCAAAGGACCTTTTGGTATGTCATTTCAGCTATTACCTTTTAGCTCTCTGTCTGCATGCACATGCACACACTAACTCACACACAGGGCTGTAAGCAAAGACTCCTTCTTCCTTAGATCACTTTGAAAATGAGGCTTTTTCCACTATCTTCCTCAGCATCATTAGTTTCTTCCCGACTATTCATCTCTGAAATGTCTTTATATTTGTTATGAAATATGATTTATTTTTCATACCAAATCTATCACAGTAAATAGTCAGTGAATCTGGTAATAACTACTTTTAAAACAGATATATCAGCAGCTTAATTTCTCTTTCTTCTCACAGATTCAATTATAATTACATTACAACCCAAAAGGGAACACGAGAAGCCAATGTTTCTTCTTTCTCCAGTTCCCTATGACGGTTTATTAATTCAGAATCTGATAGTTTCAAAGTTTAAAGACCACCTGGTTCAGTTTTAACAAAATTGCTCCTATGCCTGTGAAGGGAAAAGCTACGACTATATTTGAAGGTATTGCAAATATTAGCAATTCTCTAATACAAAACATTTCTTTTGGAATTCATTTGGTGTAGTCTGAATGTTCCTTGTTTTGCTTGTACTTTAGTACTAAGTCATAAATATTCTAAATATACCATATGGTTATGAAATGGCTTTATTGTCCTCTTACTACCCTATAAATTATAATAGAATTCTTGCCTAAACCGTGATTTCTTACTAGCTGACTGTTCAGTTATGCTCATGTCAACAACGCCAAGTATATGGATAGGCCTGCCTATTTTTCTTATTTTATTTGTAAGTTCCATTTCCAAATAGGAGGCAAAGCATTGCTAAGGGATTATTGCAATTCTCAGATGGTAAAAGTCACACAGCCTTCACCCTGTGCCTTATAACACCACTTGAGGTGTGCTGTAATCACCTAGAAATGCTCTGCCTGTTGTGTTTTATTGCTCAATAAATACAACCAGTAGGGGCATCTTTGGAATTGGACTTTCCTATTTATTAAATATTAACTAGCAGCTATTCTACTTCTTTTGCTTTATTTAGAATTATTCAGTCTTTGTTTAAAAAGATAAAGCAAAAGAACATCTTCACCATGTAAGAAACTGAGTTGCCTTATACAGCTCTTCCAATTGTGTCCTGCCGTATTAAAACAGTGCAAAGCCCTGCTTGATGATCTCAATTATTTCTCCACCTTTTGGTTCTTTTATAAAGCAGCACTGTCAGATGCTATACTTGGTACTGGACTCAGGGTGGAAGAGAAAAGAGGTGCTCTATGCAACCTTTCAACACACTCTCACGCACTAACACACAGTCTTGGAGCTGACTGGGAGTCTGTGCAAGCCCCTCTAAGTCACACCAATAGTAACACTTCTTAGGGGCTGTGCTACTCTCCCAGGGTCACTGAAGTACAGTCACCTTCTGCTCCAACATGCCTCCTACAGTTGGAGGGAGAGGTCAATGGTGGACAGAGAAGAGCCAGCTATGTCAGATTATGCTACCTACTTGAAAGGAATCCTCAAGCCCCATTAGGGTGGATTTCCATCTGCTTTACATTCTGAAGAACTGGCTCTGATCCTGTCCTTCCATCTAAACTGGAATACTGTAATTCAACTGTATTGAAGCTGAATGTAAAAATAACACGAAGGCTCCAGCTTGTGCAAACATGGCCGCCTGCTTTCATCATTGCTTCCTCTCAGAACATTTCACCTCAATGCTCCAGTCCCTCTCCAAGTCTGGGCTCTGATCTTCAAAGTCATTGTTGGTTCAAGTAACAGCTACATAAGAGACTGCTTCGCTATGTACTGCCAAGACTGTCATATCCTTTGGGACAATGGAGACAGGAAAACCCAGAATGAAGCATATGAAAGCCAGAGATGAAGTATTCTCAAATTGGGGATCCAACCCAGAGGCACCCAGATATTACAGTAACGGGCACCAGAGAGATCAAAGGGTGATCAGTAAAACTACAGCTGTACTGCTTGGCTGAAGAGAAATGTGCAGAAAACAAGAGAAGAAAGCTGTGTGTCATCATTAGGTAGTGAAGAGGTGACCTGCCAAAGCATCTGCATTCTGAGTGCTGAATTCCTTTGCTTCTCCTATTGCTTCATAACAACCATAATGTCAAGTGAGAACAAATTATAAATTAGGTCAATTACAGTATTGCAGACATGCAAGTCACATTAATGCTGAGTAAATATAGCGCAATTTTAATATTGATTATAGATGACTTTTCTCTGTGATTTAAATATAACACTATAGTTAATGCTGTTATCTGGTTAAGTGCAATTTAATTTTCTTTCTGTGGAGAGTTTGATATTATTCAAAATGTACAATATGTTTCTTTCATTAATATTTTCTTGATTTTTTTTTAACTCCATACTTTCCATGATCAGAAATCTAGTACAGAATGTCTTCTTTTGACCTCAGACATAAGATTTCTAGCAGCTAGAATCATTCCAGTAACACTTTTAAAGCTCAATAAAACTTTTATTTGTTATGAGTTCAAGAACATTTCCTGGTGGCTAAGATTCTTAATGTGACCAATATAGCTTCCATGGCATCTTAAGCTACGAAGATCTGACATAAGAAAACCAAGAAATTAACCAGGATTTGTATGTGTGGCATTCCATTATCTGTATTATTTGCAGTAGCTTTGGGTCCAAGAAGCAAGTTTTCAGATTTGGATCCAGATTTTCCCAAAGTTGTCCACAGTACTATGGTTTTGGTTCAAGCCTGTTGCTAACTGTAGATCCTTTCTTGAATCAATCTCCTTAAAAGATCATTCAAAAAATGGCTGAAGGAATTTCAATTAAACTTTCTTTTTTTTTTTTAAAAAAAAAAGGTAATCTTTTTAAAAGTTGCAGGCATAAGAAAACAGGATTAAAATCAAAGCCTTGATGGAACCAGCACAATCACACATTTATATGCATGTGCATCTGGAATCTGAGCAACTTCTTTTGGCATCCTTTCTCTAATGCAGCTCACAGCAACATGTGGGGGAGGTTTGTAAATATTTCTTCTATCGTTTAATGGTTATTATTAACTGAGTTGACACAGCACAGCAAGAATTTTTTCCCCTACTGGAAATTATTGTATTACAGTCTCACCATGCATTATTTTTTCCTAATCAGTTATCAAAAGATGATCAAGGATGGAAAAAGTTACAAGAAGAAAAAGTATTTCTGTGCATATTAAAGACTGAAATATTGCAGACTTTGGCACTGGCTCCATAAATCACACACAAACTAGGATATTATTTGGACTAAGGGTTCTACACTATGAGGTTGATTACAGTAGCATTATTAGAAAAAAAAATTTTTACAAGCAATGTTAGGAATATACAGGTGAATAAGAAACAAAACCATTGAGAATGTCTCAATTTGTGTCGTGTCTGCATTTGTGCTTTATGTACAGTGCACACTTCATTTCAAAACATTCTCTGCTTTGACTGGATTACCAGTGCTAGATATTTTTCACTTTATAGCGTTCCAGTAATGGGGAATGATTGCAAAATCTTTTGGAAAGAAGATCTGTTTTAATCTTAGTTGTCAGTTCCAATACTTTAAGATCACACAGATCTATAGAACGGATTGGGCAATGGGTAAACATTAGTCATTCTCCTCTTGATCACATCAACACAAATTTTCCTCTTTCAAACTGTTTTGGGATGCCTTTTCTCTTCTTTGTTTATGCCATCAGTAGACAGTGCAGTAGTGCAAAAGTATATGCAAATATGCATTCAAAAGTGAGTTCACAAACATCCATATTTGATTAGCTCAAACCCTAAAGTACTGGAGTTTTAGTAGCACAAATAGTCATCAAAAGGGATCTTTTTTAGTTTGAATGCTCAAATATTCTCACATGGTACACTTCTTAACCATGGGGTTGAGTGAGGCGGTGCTGAGGAAAGCTGCAGTCCCCAAGCCTACCTCCTTCCAACCTGTGGAGCACACATTCTACCTTGCAGAGATGTATCTGGGCAACCAAGCAAAGGAGGAAGAGTTGCTTTTGTGTACCCAAGCAGATGTCTGCAGGTCTTGGCTTGTCTCCACTCATTACTGGACAGGAGTGGACAGCACTGTATTTTCACTTATGTGCATTTTGTTTTGATCTTCGTGGATTCATAGCTTCCTGAGTTTTTCTCTGAATTTCAAATTTAAGCAAGCCCAAAACCTCAAAGCATAACTACTGAACTTCACCAAGTTTCACAGTGATGCTATAAGAAACCATGGCTTCCAAATCAATGCAAAAACATCAGTTAGACCTGCTTCACTTCAAAAGGTTTGCTGAACATTTGTCTGAGCTTGTAACGAAACTCAAACCAGGCAAGGCTGGGGTTTTGCAGTGAAGATTTTGCACTGCTCTAGTGACAATAAGTTAGATCTTCAAAGACATAAGCAGTATTCAGGTGCATAGCTCCCGTTGATATTCAGTAGCAGAGAGGTATCTAAATGGTATTTATGTCTTTGAAAATCTACCACAATGTCCAGATTTAGTTACATAAGTAGATGAGGAATTAACATGGTTACAAAAACTAAAGAGTCCCTACCATGCAGACTTAGTAGTTAGTTTTCACACTGATATTTTGACTGTTTTAAGACATTCTTATGTTTCAGAATCCCATTTGGGGTTCCTTATGCATGAACAGCATGGAAAAAAATTATAATTTAATATAACTTTCAGCAATAAAGTGTCTGAGTGGGTCTCAGCAAAATTTATTCAGACACCTTGTCCTTAACAAGAGTTTAATATTTTAAAACAATGAGGAGAGGTGGTATTGAATTTGGTTTTCCAATTTATATATAAAGATGTAGCCCTAAGTAACATGAAAAGTCTGAGATACTAAGATTTTGGCATCTCTCTCCTTTAGGTTGGCTGTGCTTTTCATAATTTGACCACCAGCCTAACATTTTTTTAGTTCACTGAGTATTACTTTCAGCAGCCCAAAATCCATAGGGTGTTCACAGGACTTGGCCATTTTAAAAGTGCCCACTATTGACTGTTTTGTGTTTCCATTTTTTTTCCCCATCTAGAATTTTCCCCATGTCCCATGATGAAACTCCAAGGACTTCCCCCCCACCATTTTTGTCTACTATAATCGCCAACTCTTTGGTAGCCATGAAATGTCATCTCTTCTCACAGCTGAAGAAGGGTGGGACACATTGAACCTCCATCAGCCAGAGGGCTTACAGTTATCCTACCGAAGACCCCATCTGCAGGCCCTATTCTTTTCTAGCAGGGCTCTCAGCCACTGTCTGCCTAAGAAGAAAGAGACTAAGAGTTGAAGACACTGACAGAAAATTCATCACTGGCGTAAGTGGGTGCATTTCCATTGATTTGAATGGCATTGCAACTGTGAATTTGACCCACTTGATTTTTGTGGAACAAACAACACAAATGCATAGACACAGGCTTTTCCAGATACCGTACACTCACAGGACAATACATTTCTATAATGCAAGTAGTGCACCATACATCCTACACTAACTTAAACCTAGAGTTTACCTTGACCAGACAATGTTAGAGCTACAACTTGCCTTGTTTACACTAGGATTTTAACATGTTAGTTAACATAGGTTACCTAACATAGATAAAAAAAAATGAAGGTTACTTACCTGTAACTGGAGGTTCTTCAAGCTGTGTGGTCCCTATCAGTTTGGAGCACAAGGAAAATAACTGAGCAGGCACAGCCCAATAGACACCACTTGCTAGAAATCTCTGATCTCAGACTCATGATGCACATGTGGACTCATGTGTGCTATACACATAAGGACCAGCACTTGAAGATGAATATGGCCAGAGTGGCAGCAGTGCTTCTCCAGACCCTGTTCAGCTGTATTTTGAAGGAAGGAGGCCATTCCTCCAATAGTACTCTTACCACCTAGTCTACCCATTTAAACTGCACACTGGGAAGATAATTTAGCCATTTCCCCTTTTTCTCCTATTTGGCTGAATGTGAGGGAAAAAAACTTGACTGGAAATAATGTTTTGTTTAACTGAAAACCAATAGCAGAATATCTAAACTCTGAGTGCCAGCCTACACAATGCATAAGGCACTTTGTAAGTGTGTTCAGTTCCATCTTTCCAGCTGAGACTAACAAATTAGCAGCTATACAGCTGTAGTGATTTCCTAGTAGCATGCTTCTCATTCTACACAGGTGATCAGAGTTAGTGCGATGAGTGATGGGCCATAGAAACATCCTAATTAGACTTGAGTGGATGGAATGTAAACCCTAGAGCAAGAGCCTAACTGAAGCTCAGTGAGCAGAATCTCTCTCATATACTGAGAATATTTCAGAGCAGTATTAAAAAAAAAAAAAAAAAGCCAGTCCAAACAGAAAGAGAAATGCTGTTTTTGCCAGTTTCCTAATTTGTCCAATTCTTTTTCATAGCCCACCCAACATCCTGTTGCTGTCACCTCTACTAATGTCACAGAGAACAAAATTTTCATTTACAGACCTGTTTTCGGGTGTTTTCAACCTCCCGTTTGGAGCTTGGGATCCAAGCAGAAAACTGAAATACCTGAAGTGACACATTGACTTCACTTTCCTCATTACTGGAATTAAACTTCTTTGTGTTTATAACAACCCACAGACCTAGCACGTACCACCAAAAAATGAGCAGCATTATCAAGAGATACATGGGATACAATCTATAGCACCTACATAAGAATTCTAAAAAATTATACTCCTAATTTACTTGCAGGCCTCAGAGCAAGACAAAAATATACCTGCTACAAACTAGCAATTCAGTCTTCCTGCTCTGTCACCAGAAAAGACTTTTCACACTCCAAACACGCATCAATAATTACTTGCAGATTGGAGGAAGCTACCTAATATTGTCAGTATAATAACCATTACTTGATTAAATATAAATGTTAAGGTGTAGCTCATATAGATCCTGAACCCACAACTACATCCACACAGATCTTGTGGCTACCGATGCAGTTACAGGTTCAAGGCCATAATGACTAACAACAAGTCTGAATTTTCTAGTGGGCCTGCACAATTTTTATGCTTCTCTCCATCCAAATACTAGCCCTGTTACTGCTATGAGCTCTGCATGGGAAGACTTCTGTGCCTGGCACAGATTAGGGGCCTCAACTGATTTCTTTCTACCCAGCTCACCTACTTTCAGCCCTATTGATTGATTTATATCAGTTTATGTTTGCAAGGCAATTTGCACAAGGAAAAAGGATCGAAACTTACTACTTCATTGAAAACTGAGATTCTCCTTTACATTTCTAGTCCCCCAAAGTCAGGGGCCCCTCAGCAATGGTGGCAGCTCTGGCTACAACATGGGGCTTGCGGATTATATCAAACTGCTGTTTTGCATTAGCACAGCTATTCATTTTGATCATTTTGCATAACACTTGCCTTGATATGCCAGCAAGCCTACACTCAATCCATCACTTAGCTGGCATTAAGACCAATTTATATGTGGCAGCTACAACTGCTACATGATATGCATACAAGAAATGTCATATGTGGTGCTACTAAGTCCCTGGGTTGCAATTGTTGGCACAGGTAAAGGAGGATGTAATGTTTGATGTAAGCCATCTAGTACAGAACTGTATAGCTCTTTCTTTAGATAGCTGCTCAGTCAGATCACGATCCAAAGATGTCGATTGCAGGTTCTAAACTCACATTTATTATTAATTATGATTGTTTATTAGGCCTGCTTCTCCTGTCACTTAAAATGGCTTGCACCAGAATAGCACCATTGACTTTAACAGCTACCCCTTATTTGCACTAGCGTAAGTGAAAGCAGAATTAGGACCATTGTTTCTGAAGTGTCTGTGGAACCACTGAAAGATAGGCCTCTTTCCCAAAGAGTTGACAGCCTAGGACTGAGACATGACCCAACTCATGAGTGTATATAATCCCAGGGTCTGATCCTGTCAGGTACTGAGTATCTGAAGCTCCAAATGACTTTAGGCTGAGGTAAGACAAAGGATTCAATAAAACCTCAAAGATGGCTGAAGTCAGGCATGTGCACACCTTGATGGTTCTAGGTGTCATTATTCCTTAAAAACTTAAAATGTGCATTTCTCAAGATCAAGCCTTTTAAGTCTAAGTATATGTTTGGTCAACTGTTTGGAATGCTGAGGCATAGTCAGGCATGTCTAACCATATTTGTACAAAGATTTTCTTGATTTTTTTTTTTTTTTGATAATTTGGCAAGTGGCAAAAAAGACAAGTGCATCTGTTATAGTCCTTCCTAATGCATATTATGTACCACATTCCTCAACTAACCCTTAAAAGGGAGTCACATAATCCTTGCTCCATAAACACATCCTAGAAAAAGCATTATTTTACCAATCTTGATCACTTACTAAAATAGGGGTCATTAAGCCAGAAATACAGTGAGCACCCAATGTTTGTAATGGTGAGAACACCACCACTTCAGCAGTAGAGCACTGTTTTTTTTTTTCCTGTCATAGGAAAAAAGCTTATCAGATTTTACAAATGCAAGATTTTACTGCAATGTATTTTCCGTCTATATTGAGGCTGGCTACAGTGTAATGTTATCTTAAAGCTTCATTGAGATTGCGGAGTGAAAGAACACGTTGTATCTCATATAGGTACCAATTACTGTGTAACATCCTAAAGGTGAAACCAAACCAAAAACTTGAATACAAGCATAAGAAGGGTAATCAGTATCTGAACACAGATCCAGGTCTAATCTTTACCACTGGTCCCTGGGGAAGCTGATCTAAGCATCCCCCCAAATGTTGGGATGTTTGAAACCCAGATCTGATTTTGCAAGGTGGGCCAGTCTCCAGAATACATCAGGAAACAATGTGATCATATCCATAATGGAGCTGGTGAACTGCATGCAAACTCACATTTCAATAGTTATTTGATAGACCATGGATACTGACTAGTTCTGAACTAATGTATGTCTATTTCATAGCTTGTTATTGAAAATACCTAAAATAAAGAGCAGCCTTGGAACCGAACAAGCCTAGGGAAAATTCAGATTAAGTAACTGCATGGGACCAGTGCAAAATGGCATCCAGACATGCAAATTCACCTATTTTAGACCACATGTGAGGCAGTGTTACATTGTCTTGCTTAGGGGGATTTGTCCAGTTTGTAATGACCATCCTCCAGACTACAGTTTAGGTTTTAATCCCAAAAGTGTCATGCAGAATATACAGGAGAAAAAAGGAGCTTTAATACACTCAGATTTATTATCCCTTGGCTACCAATTCATAAAGCTGCAACAACTGAGGTTTCAGAGGAAGATTATGCCTCCCAGATGGAATGGAAAGTGTTGCAAAAGTTATGCACCATGCAGAAGGGGAAAAAGGAAGACAATGTGATAAAAAAAAAGTGGAACAGGGAATTTTTTCTAAGGCCCATTCACTAGCAAAACTAGAAAAGTAAACAACGTCATGGAGGTATTATGTTTTAAAAGGATTAAAACATTTTACTGGAGCTATTTTCCACATCCTACCACCTCCTCTAAAGCCAGGTGGCTTAGCTGTTACTATATATCCACCCACACAAAGAAGCATAAAAATTACATACAGTTTTCTTTATCTTCAAATGTCACAATCTGAAGTCTGATACCTTGGGCCTTTCCAGGCCTACAAGTGAGTGCCAAGTCTCACTGGAAAGCTGGGAATGTCTTCATCGCCAGTGGTCAAAAATTCCTGCAGCTAGCTCAGTTGGGCAAACAGATATCAGACTTCTTAGGTTTAAAAAGAAAAATACACTGAACTTGCTCAGGATCAATGGCCATTCTGGGTTTCAGGAAGATGTTGCTTTGGGTAGAGACATATAACAGCTTAGGAAATGCATTATGCTAATATTTGGTAGAATATTTCTTTCTGTTTGGATACAGACCAGAGTTTAGTCTTTTCAGGACTTTGCATTACAGACAGTTAAATCTCAGAGAACAAAAAAGTAACTCATCTCTAAAGGAAAAGTGTGTATTAAATCTAAACTCTTTCTCTCTCCCTCTGTATATGTGTGTATGCATGCATAACAGTTTATTTATAATTCATGAAACAACTGTGAATATTATCAATAACAACTTTTTAAAGGTAACACTTTCACATTTCCCCACCCCCCTCCAAGTTTTACTACTTGTTACTATCACAAGTTCAATGTAAAATAAAATTATGGGGGCAAGTACATACACTGCCCTAGGGCTCTTCTCTGTGAAGATTTACCCCCTCAATCTCTGTGGAGTGGTGTCCAAATCTTCCGTGAGGCATCCCAGCTCCTTAAAGTTGACAAACAGTCTCGTTCAATCTCTCTTAAAGTCTTTGCAACATCACGCTATAGTTTGCACAGTCTGCAGCAAATTCTAGTCCTTCTCTTCTCCAGTGGAGTGAGGGAGCCTACAGTCTACATCCAACAAAACTGACAAAGTCCCTGGAACACAATTCTTACAGCAGACCTTTCTGGTCCTTGTACTGCTCCACCACTCAGTCCTTCAATCTCCTTCCACTCCTCCTATTTATAAACTCCTCCCTCCTACCCTTGAATTTTCATTGGTTCCACGCTCAGGGAGTGACACTCTGGGTGTAAAAACAACAAGAAGTCCTTGAGGCACTTTAGAGACTAACAAATTTATTTGGGCATATGCTTTCATGGGCTAAAACCAACTTCATCAGATGCATGGAGTGGAACATACAGTAGGAAGGTATAAATACACAGCATATGAAAAGATGGGAGTTGCCTTACCAAGTGGGGGGTCAGTGCTAATGAGCCAATTCAATTTAAGTTGGAAATAGGCAATTCTCAACAGTTGACAAGAAGGAGTGGAAATCACTTTTGTAGTGTTAATGAGGCCAATGTAAACAAGGTGGCCCATTTCAAACAGTAGACAAACAGTATTTAGCAAGGGGAAATTAGTTTTTGTAAAAACAACAGAGGAGTACTTGTGGCACCTTAGAGACTAACGAATTGATTTATTTTCTGTAGTGACCCATCCACTCTGGGTGTATTCTGCAAGGCTACCTGCTCACAATAGAATTCACCTAGGTAGCTTCAGTGCCTAGTGTCTGCCACACCCAATTTCTGGATGATTCTGCCCTATGCAGAAGAGTCACCCCATCTGGCTCCAGCAAGTCTGTAGACACACAAAGTATCCAAAAGAAAAACAGGAGTTATGTATCCTCCCCACTGTTTTTTCTCCTCACTTACACCACTACATGCTGCAATGCAAGCATCTGGGTTACAAACAAAAAATATTTCTGTGGCAGGGTGTTTCTTTTTTTTAAATTGTAAGTTTTTGAATCTGCTCAGCAGTTTGAATATTAGAATAAGCCTCAGGAGAAATGGATTAGTGGGCAGAGTATACAGGAGATGGTCAAAGGTGCTCAGTAAATCCATTTATCACATGGCTTTGCCAAGTGTCACATGAATACCTTCATAAATGACAATGATATTTTTGCAATATTTATTTGTTACAAAAACATTATATGATTCTACGATTTATTATGCACATCTGACTGACTCATTTGCCCTCTGCCAACTAATCTCTCTCTCCAAGATTATTTCTAGCATTTTAAACCATCTGAGCAGCTTCTAGCAGCTGCCATGTTCTTAAATCAATCTGTCACAGAAATGTTTCTTTACCCCCGGACTGGAAATCTTTTGTCCAGGCTCAGTGGTGAACTTAAGGTACAACATGTCCTGCATCTGCAAGGCCAGAAGTAGGAGTTTTATACCAGTGAAAAAGAAGAGATTCCTAGGTTTCCAAAGAGTTGCACTGCAAATGTTTTTAGCCTTGGAAACTCTCCAGATATCAAATCTTAATAGTCTGACTATTTATGTATAAGAAAAGCTATTTCGGTGGCTTTCGAGGATCAATGACATCATTAATATCGCTTTCTGTTTACAGATTAGTACGTAAAAATCTGATTTTGCAAATTTTTCACATAGCAACAACCTATCACTGTTATCCTCAATTTCCCTCCTCCTTTCCCCCTACTTGTTTGGTATAATCAGTTAATGTATCTTGTTTTAATTTGAGTTTTGATGCTGCGAGCAGATCAAGTGCAGAACTGAGGCCTTAGATTGCAAACTCTTTGGGTCAAGGACTGTTTTACTCTGTGCTTTGGCAGTACCTAGCTCAAAAGGGCCCCAATCTGTTCAGTGGTTCCTGGATGTTACTGCAGTACACAGTACACATGAAAGAATAATTATTTTCAGAAGTTTTTATAACTTCTTGTGAAGACTGTGCATTTGGACACATGATAAATAAGACGCCTGGCTATATAGGTGGAGAGAGACAAAAAATAGTACCAATGTGCTTAAAAAAACCTCAGATTTTTATAAGAATAATTTTATATCGCTTGTGGTATATATAGCCCACATAATGGTTTGATATGATATAAAGTTTTTCTTGGCACTTATTGGGATAAAATGAGCGAGAGCAAATGCCTGCTGGTATAGTACAAAACAGTTGTGAGAGAGGGATGCAGTATGGCACACTCCTGCAATTATATCAGAAGTGTCACAATACTAGGGGATCGGGGGGAGGGGTCAGTTTAAAGGGTTCCTATACATTTTGGATTTTTGCCTTTAATCTTGTGAAGGTTTGCCCTTAACCAAAATGGTGGAGTGCTTACATGGGGGAATAATCCCAACGCCAGCTCCAGGGATCTCAGCTCAGGGATGCAGACACTGAGAGGAATAAGGGCCATAGTAGTGTGGGAGGAGATTAATTCACACTTATAGCCAAATGGTAGCATTGCTTGTTCTGAGAGTTCATATCCTCAGAAGGATTATTCTTTAATTTGTAATAAACTTAATCAATTCCCATAATAAAATGCATAAAGTAATAAGTGAAATCTTTGCTTGGGGAAGGAGGGACTTTGCAGATTTTCTTAAGGCATCATTGTGTGGGAGTGGGGGGATGAGTTTCCCATGTTTGTGCTAGGCTACCATTTCAAACAAACCAAGATATAAAGCATTCCAGTAGGGAGCAGGATTAGGTAAATTTCCCAGGATCTGGTACAGATGTTATTTAGATTCAGAGTTTCTATTGTTGAAATATCTGTGATTAATTGTATTCAGGAAAAAGTTATATTGGAAATAAAGGCATAACAGCTCCTGAACCCAACAGTTTACTAGCTAAGGCTTCAATTCCACAAGTTGGTCCTCTACTAGGATCAGAGCTCAAATTAAGAAACTATAATGGGCTGGGCCATGAGGGAAGCCTCACAAGACAATACTGAAAGGAAGATCAAGATGATTTTATTTCATTATTATTATTATTATTATTGGTGTTCAGTTAATGTTCTTCATGATAGCAGAGATGCAGGTAGCCCTGAGTAGGGAAGGCGCACCAGCAATAAACTGGTTCCAGCCTCCAGCATGAAAAACTAGAAAAGGAAGCGAGTCACAAAGGTCATGTGACAAATTCTAAATCCAGTCTCTCTCTGGTTGGAATCAGAGATGAGCTCAAGACACACAAGTGATATCTGGGTTCAGGTCTAGTTTTGGAACTACCTCCAAAGTTTAAGGGTGTTCAGATTCAAAGGCCCATTTCAAGACCACTGCTACTTGGAATGCATCCATAAGACTTAAAAATCTCCCTCTAACCCAAACCTTCATAGGCATGTGTACTCTCAAATAACTAGAAACAAGAAGTTTTCCTAATTACTATCTGGAAAAAAATGGTTTTTGCAGTACCGCTAATATTTGAGCTAACTTTGGGAAAGCACTGCACTAAGAGTCAGACTTCAGGAGACTTGGATTCTCGTCTTGGCTCTACCACAGACTTTCTGGGAGACCTTAGGTGAATCACTTAATCGCTCTGAACCTGTTTCCCCAGCTGTAAAATAAACTTAATACTAAATTTACCTACGTCACAGAGATGCTGTTAGGAGTACTTCAATAATATTTTTATACCACTTGCTCTTTTCGGCTACAAGATGCTATGGAAGTCTTAAACATTATAAAGACATGCAGATTACTGCCTGACACTCACCTGAAATATCTGACCTGTTTATAGGTATCTATGGTATTGGCAGGGCACAATGTTTATATCCCTTCTATATGTACTCCCTAAACCAGATGGCACTTCTGGAAATAATGTCATTGGACACCCATAGAACTCTTTTTTTGGGGGGAGGGGGAAAGGGGACAGTACTTCTATGTAATGTGAATAAAAGATTGCAGATTGTCCTAATAAAAGATCTTCCGTGAGCCTCTAAACACCTCTCCAGTCAGATATCCCCTTACAGTATTAATTGTATTTAACTAGTCTGCTACATTTATCAAATGCAGAGATTGTTTTGTTTTGTTTCTTATCGAATCTTGAATTGCTGCATGTCCTGTTTTCTAATAAAAGAAAATAGTTTGTCTTATCTGAATCTGCTCCTGCAAAAAGCATCTCCAGGTATGTAGACTTTTCATGCAAGCATTTCCTCTTAAGGTAGTATGGCAATTGAACACTGCTCTGAATTAGAAACTTCATTCACAGAGCAGAGTGTAAGGCTACCTTTAGAAATATTAAATACACTAAAGTAGATACAAACTGATAGCTCTGCTCTTGATAAACAGAGCTATGGGCAGAAGAATAGTTTCTATTTCATTGCAGTAATAAATCACTTTTCCTGACCTGAGTTAGTAATGAGATTTTTAATCATGTGGATTGAACATATCCTCAAGTTAATAATAAAAGTAGAACCTCCTTTCTATCTTTAATAAAAGATTTGTACATTGCTCAAATGATTAGTATTACATTTTTAAAGAACCTGAGATTGATGCATTTCAATTCTCCTTCCCATTTTTCTATGCTTTTATAATTCAAAGGTAATATAGGCTATAGTTAATAATTCATAAGGTAATTTTAAGGCTTTTATTTAGAAACCTCTTGCCTATTGACTTTAGAATGTGCCATAAAAGTATTCAGGTATTCATATCTTAGCAATTTGCAGCTCTGTGCAGATGAAACCCCTGTATTTCAACAAATCAGGATTTGTGCTATAGAATCAGAACATAATCGTTTCAACCTTTAAAAGATATAGAGGAGATAAATAACTTTAAAAATTTGAACTAACATGGTTTTCTTTCTCCTAATAATTTTAGATGCACTTTTTATTTCTCTTGTCCTCCTTGTTTTCGGGACTATATTTGGAATAAAGAGATATTCTTTTGCCTGTCTAGGAGACAAAAGGTCCTGGCTGCAAATCTTTGAAAAGTAAACTCCACTGAGCCAGCAATGCATTCTAAAAGTGTATTATGAGGTTCAGGTAAGGAATTACAGTCTGCCAAAGTCCTAGGTTTTGCTTTCCAAAACCAGATTTTCATACACCCTTAAAATGGATTTGTCCCAGGGCAAAATGTCACCCACTGTCTACCAGCTAACAGAATACAAGTGGATTTTACATCATTCATTTATTAAAATTTGAGTGAATTGAATACTCCGTAGAAGTGCCAGACTCACAGTCTTTGGGACTGAGGAATTATACGCATACTACAAATGTAGCACATGAAGCAGCAGTATATGCTTCCCCACAGTGCCCACTAATGTGTCAAACACTTAGGTGTGAAACAACCGCTTATGCATGGAATTAATTGGTAGCAGAGCTGATTAAAGATTTTTCATCAAAACACTTTTTGACTGAAATTTCCAGGTTTACAATGAAAAATGGAAACCGAAAATTACATTTTTTTTTTGTTGGTAAAAGATTTGGGGTTTTAGTAAAATATTTGGTTTTGAAAGATCAAATCCGCCTCCATCCCCTACCCCAAACCCAACAATTTTCACTTAAAACAATTTTTGAAGACCAACATTTTTGGAGGTTTGTTTTTTTTTTTTCATTAAACAGTGACTCCGGAAATTTTGATTTTTTTTTTAAATTCCTAAGGAAAATTATTAGCATGTTTCAGTCAATTTTAAACCACAAAGGCACCAACCTCACTTACAAAAGAATAAAATGAGGATAATATTTAATGCTGAACAACATGGGTTTATAGAAAATAGAATTTGTCTAACCCAATATCTTTTTCTAATGAGATTACAGATTTGGTTTATAAAGGTAATAGTGATAAAGTAATATCCTTAGTTTTCTGTAAGGTATTTCACTTGGTAAAACAGGATATTTTTAATTAAAGAACTAGAACAATACAAAACTAATACCGCACACATTAAATTAATTAAAAACCGGCTAGCTGACGGGTCTCAATGGGCCACTTCACCTTGAATAGTCCCTTGAAATAAGTTAGCTATTTATGATAAACTATCTATTCTACCTTGTGTTTAGCTGTGACACTCTGAGTATGTTTCCCAGACCAGAAGAAGAGTTCTGTGCAAGCTCAAAAGCTTATCTCTCTCACCAAAAGAAGTTGGTACAATAAAAGATATGACCTCACCCACCTTCAGTCTCAAAATGTAATTGTAAATACGTAAGCATCAAAGATAATACTTAGTCCTGCCTTGAGTGCAGGGGACTGGACTAGATGACCTCTCGAGGTCCCTTCCAGTTCTATGATTCTATGACTGAGTGGGTGTGTTGCTAGTCAGGTACCACAGGGATTGGTTCTTGCCCTATACTATATAACATTTTTGTCAATGACCTAGAAGAAAGCAGAAAATCATCACTGATAAAGTTGGCAGATGACTCAAAAATTGGGGAGGTGGTAAGTAATGAAGAGGACAGGTCATTGATCTGGATCACTGGGCAAGCAGGGTACAAGGAAACAGTATGTAAAGTTATACATCTAGGAACAAAGAACACAGGTGTTTCTAACAGGATGAAAAAGTCATGGTGGGGGTCATGGTGGATAATCAGTTGAACATAAACTCTAAGGCAACACTCGGGCCAAAGGGGCTAATTCAATCCTTGGATGTATAAACAGGGTAATCTTAGAGCAGGAGTAGAGAGGCTATATTACCTATGTGTTTGGCACTGATACAACCACTGCTGGAATGCTCTGATCAGCGCTGGTGTCAACAATTCAAGAAGGCAGTTGATAAACTGGAGAGGGTTCAGACAAGGGCCAGGAGAATGATTAAAGGGTCAGAAAACATGCTTTGATAAATTAAATAGATTGAACTCTGAGTTTAACAAAGAGAAGGTTAACACAAATGGATCACAGTCTAAGTATCTACATGGGGAACAAAAAAATTGATAATGGGCTCTTCAGTCTAGCAGACAGAGGTATAACAGGATCAAATGTCTAGAAGTTGAAACTCGACAAAGTCAGACTGGAAATAAGGTACATATTTTTAACAGTGCAGGTAATTAACCATTGGAACAACCTACGAAGGACTGAGGTAGATTCTCCATCAATGGCAATTTTTGAATTAAGATTGGATGTTTTCTTTCTAAAAGATATGCTCTAGTACAAACAGGAATCCATTCAGGGAAATTCTATGGCCTGCGATATGCAGAAAATCAGATTAGATTATCACAGTGGCCTGTTATGCCTTTGTAATCTATGAACTAATAATGTCTAGGTTGTGACATATTTGGCTATGGTGATCTTCATTTATTTAAGAATGAATGAAATATTTGTACATTATTTGGAACCCTCAAGTTTTGTACAACTTCAGCCTGTGTAATAGCGCAATTTTACAATTCTCTCACCAGTCCCCTTATTGTTTATTGCTCACTGGTTGAGTGTCATGTTAAATTAAATAAGATTGGGAGTTCTTCAAACCAGAGTGTTTCACATCTTCCTATGTGTTCGTACAATGCTTAGACACTGGAGCCGCAATCTTGAGTGAAGCTTTTGGGTGCTGCCACAATATATATAAATGGTAGTAATTCATTTTAATTTAACAACTATTGTGAGAAAAGAAAAACTATTAGTAGTTAATTATTTTATAGCTAATTAAGTGATTTTAGCAGAGAATTATTAATAATCATCATTTGTCATTATAGGCAGGGCTGGTAGCATCGCCTTCTATTAGGACTGCCAACACTTCCCATTATAAGATCTTGTGCTTCAGTTGCTTATAGTTTTGTCAAACTTTAACTGTTTAAACTGAAATTTTACATGCGGAATGTCTACCTCAAACTGAATTTTCTGGAAAAATTCTCAGCCAAAATCACTTAGTCATTTCCAATAACAACTCAGGAGAAAAATACTTTGTTCAGCCCATATTACAAAAAATTTTAGTGACTTTTTCTTCGAGACTCTCAGCTGCCCCCATACTTAGGAGCAGAGACTTGAAATTTGGCAGGTGGGTGGAATTGGTGTCAGGGATGTGCCTTTAACTATCCCTGTGAAAATCCACCCAAATTTGGTCAAGTTATGTGTCTTTGACAACTTAATTTTCACATGCTTTGTAAAGACTTTCTAGAGCAGTGGTCTACAACCTTTTTAAGCACAAGATCACTTTTTGAATTTAAGTGCAACCCAGGATCTAGCTCAAAGAAAATGTAGAAATAACAGTAATCACACAAACCCAAACACCCTTGCCACACCCCCTGCCTCACCCATGCCCTCAGTTCACACCCCTGCACTGCCCCTTCTCTGAGGCCCCGCCCTGCTCTCTCCATTACCCCTCCCTCCGTTGCTCGCTCTCCCCCACCCTCACTCACTTTCACCAGGCTGGGACAGGGGGTTGGGGTGCGGGAGGGAGTGTGGGCTCTGGGCTGGGGCCAAGGGATTCAAAGTGTGGGAGGGGCTCCAGGCTGAGGGGTGCAGGAGGGGGTTCAGGGTGTGGGCTCTGGGAGGGAGTTTGGATGCAGGAGCGGACTCAGGGCTGGGGCAGGAGGTTGGGGTGCAGGATGGGGTGTGGGCTCCATGGGGGGCTCAGGGCTCAGGCAATGGGTTGGGGTGCAGGCTCTGGGAGGGCGCTGGGACAGGGGGTTGGGGTGCAAGAGGGGGTGTGGGGTGCTGGCTCTGAGAAGGGGTTGGGTACAGGAGAGGGTGATGGGTGTGGGATGGGGCTCAGGGCTGGGGGTTGGGGTGCAGGCTCTGGGAGGGATTTGGGGTATGGGGGGCTCAGGGCTGGGGGATGGAGATGGGTACTGCAAATCAATGGGGTGTTCTTTTAATATAGTTTTTTGGTGCATAATATATAATAGAGTAGGCTTGCTAAACAGGAAAGCCCTTAATATACTGTTATTAAAACACATTTGATGAGAATAGTAACTATAATATTTTTTAAAGATTAACTTCATTCTGTACTCTGGGTCAGTTTTTGGCATGGGCCAAATATATAAACTGTCCAGGGCTCCATACAGCTGAGTTCCCTCCTCTGTTAGCACCCTTCTCAGAACAACCCTGAAAACTGTTTGTGCTTGGATCCCTTGGGGGTCCAACATGCCTTTACAAATACAACCCAAATCAATACACCCTAACTTCTAGTTCAAGCCTTATACTTCACATCTCTTCCCACAAATATCCCAATCTTCTGCCTCATTGTTCAACTCTCTCCATCAAGAGACATACATTAGCTATGGTATTCAAAGGCATAGGTGCTGACTCCGTGTGTGCTTTGGGGCTGGAGCACCCACAAGGAAAAATTGGTGGGTGCTCTGCACCCACCGGCAGCTCCCCTCACTGCCCCCCCCAGCTTGCCTCTGACTCCTCCCCTGAGCGCACCGCCACATCCTGCTTCTCCCCCCTCCCTCCCAGCGCTTGCGCCGTGAAGCAGCTGTTTCGCGCGGCAAGCCTGGGGGGGGAAGAGGGAGAACGCGGCGCGCTTGGGGAATGAGGCAGGGCTGGGGCGGGGATTTGGGGAGGGGTCCAATAGGGGCAGGGAGGGGCAGAGTTAGGGCAGGGATTTTGGGGCAGAGGTGGAGTCGGAGCGGGGGCGCGAGCACCCACCGGCGCAGAAAAAAGTTGGCACCTGTGTTCAAAGGCTTACACATTTTATATTGTGTAGAAATTTAGGCTAGCCCCAACAGCACCATTAACAGTGAAAATCAAAAGACTTTAAAATAATCGCTAATGGAAGTCATATAATTCTCAAGTAAGAGTCAAACAGCAATATTTTCTCCAACCTAATAAAAAGGATCACTAAGCACTAATACAAATAATAATGGAGTTATCTATAAAACACTGGTAACCATGAATGTGTATTGCAAAAGTTAGGCCATAAAAGAGGATTTAAACACTGACAATATCAGCATCCCTGACATCACTTGGTAAATATTTACATCACTTGGTACCAGAATAGCCAAAATCCCAATATGCAGTGAGTTCAACTTGATGATCACACGTAAAGGAAGAGTTGATCAGAAAATAGAATTTTGGGGGGAAATTTCAACAAAAAATATTTATTTTGTTTCCATCTATGTTTTCCATAGCAAATTTTAACTTTTGGGGCAAAATATTAAAAATAGAAATATTTCAGGTAAAAATTGACATATTTCAATTCAAAATGGAGCCACAGTCCCTCATAGGAGTTCAGGTGCCGCATGCTCCCATTCTTTTTATTATTAGGGGTGGGATCTCTGGCCAGATTACTTCTCCCTTAATATACCACTTTCTCCCCTCCTGGTGCATGAGGGTGTGCCATAGGAGCCCCGGCCACCATGCATCATGACCGCTGTTGTCTGCAAAAGACGACACTTTTCACAAACCATGTTTAATCAAAAACCCAATTGTCCATTGAAAAAACAGTTCCAACTGAGACTTTCCAACCAGCCCTACATAAAATGTAAATATGATAAATATTTTAATGTAAATATAAGGTGTTAAATCATGACCCCAAGATCCATGTGCACAGGAGACCCTGCATGTGCACTTCCTCCCCTTTCATGAAAGCGGTTTCTGCTACCCTAGAGGCAGCATCCCACCTTTCTTCAATAGGGCTTTCTATAAGATTACAATCTATATGGAGGAAAGGACAGGGTTTGGGCAAGTTGTGGGTAGCCCCGAACAGTTGAGCTGAGGTGGCAGTTGAGCTGAGGTGGGTGGCATACCATCCTTCCCTTTTCTTTGGTGGTGGTGAAGCATTCTCTTTTTTGTTGTTGTTGTTGTTGTTTTTGTTTTTTAAAAGAGATCTCTGAGGAAGCCACAGGCTGGAGGAGCTCCTGGTATTATAATCCATTGGAGTTACAGTACCAGGGACCATGGTGGGGTAGGCGTGTGAGGTGGGCACAGAACAAGGGTCTCCGTGCAGATAGCCCCTAATTTAACACCCATCCCCACTCCTCTTATGGAATGATCAGGGAGGAACTCCACAAGGGCATTATCACTGAGATTCCCTCCTTCCTCGCCTCTTTCTGTGAATTATCCTAGCAGGAGAGCAATACAATTCAAAAGTATTATGCAAAACATAACTTAAACCTGACTATTCAAAGCAGAACACAGCCTGCTTAGTGAAGAGTGTGACTGTGTAGCAGTGAAGGGATTAATTAGTTATTTTTGATAACCTTTCAAAGGTGCAAAACTCTATATAAGTGCTAAATGTTATCTTCGTCATCCCAGTTAAATAAGTGAAGCCAAATTCCTGCACTGACTTGAAATGAAGTAATAAGACTTTAAAATCAGCACTGTCTTGCACTGGCTGTCAGCAAACGGGAATTTTGGTGCTGGTGTGACAGGTTCCGTTTTCCTAGTTTGTATCAACAGTCAGGCAACTGGGCTCTTTACCAGACTAAAGTTGAGCCAAAAATCTTGTCAGACAGCCCAAGGAACTGAGCTTCAGAAGACAATCAGTCAAAAGGCAAATGTATTAATCAAATATTCTGAATATGCCCGTGTTACTAATTCATTATCTTAGGAGCACTGGGTAGAAGCCCAGAAAAAATGTTAAGAATATTGTTTTGTTTGTTTACATCACTACTTAAGGAAAGGTCAGATGACATCCACACTTATCACTTCTGATGTAATTGTACTTTTGTGGTCAGTAAGAAAATACATTTGGCATTGTTTCCCCCAATAAAAAGTTACCTGACTAACACATGGTGTATTGCCAGACGCACATAACACTAGAGCTCTGGGATCTCCACTGGCTGAATCAACCAGAATTTCTCCTTAGGGATCCCAGTGCTATACAACTCCTAGGTACCCCTACTACCTGCAGGACTGTGTCTTAAAGGCACAATCTAGCCCCAATCATTTAGAGGTTTTAAGAAAGAGATATACTCCAAATCCCATTTCTGACATTGCACTTTCTTTGTGTTTTTGAGCAAACCCCTTATATTTTCTGTTGTCAGTTTCTCCATCTTCAAAATGGGTGTAATGTTTACTCATTTATGTGGGTCTTTGAATGTTAATAAATTAGTGCTTGTAACATGCTACTAAGTTGGCACTGTCTGCTTTACATGTCAAAAATATCAGTATTATAACAAAATAGTAGGAAATTTTACAACAGGTAACCATAAGTGCATTGGGGTTGTGTCCCTGTATTTCTGCAGATCTACTTCTAATTCTGGGACAAGGCCTGTGTCATTGCATGTTTGTAAGGCATCAAGTGCACTGTAGCCCCAATCCTGATTGTGATCTGAGCACACAGAATAATGTAAATATTAGATAAGAAAATAAGAGAGAGATCTTCTAGTAGCGAGATCTTCTGTTCTTGTCCAATACAGATTCTCTGTTCAGCATTTTCAAATTGGACTGGGCACCTCCAGGAAAAAGGCAATATATATTGCACAGCTCTCAACAACTATTAGCAAGATGGAAATGTCTAGTGACAAATTCACAAGCTGCAAATGTACAGTCATGAAATTCAATAGCCTCACAGCTGCACTCTTGTAACTTGTGAATTCAGAAAAATGTATGAATTGGCACCAGGTTTCTGGCAGACTATCATTTTACAGATGACACTAACGTCTGCCAGCTTGGTGTCCAACTTTACCCTCGTTTCTTTCCTGTGCTAAAGATCACTAGCTCTGTTTCCAGTAGTTCTCACAGTGTCTGCTGTTTGCTTGCCTGACTTTGTTTCACTGCATTGTGTTGTAATGCAATTCCTCTGTACTCTGTTTCATTGGATCTGCTTGAGTTTAACTGAAGTTGGACTATATTTGCTTCGGACAAGTGTTTGCCTCTCTCTCATCTGCTCAGTGTATTCAATGTACCTTTTGTTGGGACTATCCTAGTTTTCCTCTTTTATTTACAAGATGTATATCAATGGAAATGACCATTACAGGTAAGTAGTTGGTGTACTTGAGTATCTTGGTATATAATCTACACGTTTCATATAGGGGGAATGTGATCGGCGTTGGCCCACCTACCCGCTAGGGGGCGGTGGGGAGCTATGAGGTCACTGGCCGGCCTGGGTCACGCCTCCGTCAGCGGGGAATTAGCGGCGGGGCGGCCGCCAGCCAGAGTCTGTAGCGCGCCCCTCCGGCAGGGGAGCGCCGGCAACGGTCAGTAGCGCGCCCCTCCGGCAGGGGAGCGCCGGCAACGGTCCCGGCGTGGCTCTGCCGGGTAGGGGAGCGCAGGCCCACCCTACTCCACTGCGCTCCAGCCCAGGGCCCTGACAGTGGCAGAACGAGGGTCCCACCACTGGGTCAGCGGGGTCGTCCCGCTACATAGACTCACCACTGTACAGCTCTGTCCCTGGGCTACTTCCTACCCGATTGCTCGCCCGAATCCCTCTGGTCCCGTGAGTGCGTCGGGGTATTCCGCTGCTGGCAGCTCCGGCTCCCCCTCAGGCTCAGGCTCCTCCAGCTCCTCTGGGTACTCGGCTGCTGGCAGCTCCCGCTCCCCCTCCGACTCCTCCAGTTCCTCTGGGTACTCGGCAGCGGGCAGTCCTGGCAGCCCCAGTCCGTCCTCCAGGTGAGGTTTCCACAGGTCCAGGGCCTCCCCTGGTGTGGCAGCAGGCTCTGAAGGGAGCAGCCCACGGTCTGTGTCTGCCTCCCTCCCTGGTGCTGCCCTAACTGAGCTAAGGGCCCCGCCCTTTATACTTCCTGTTCCACCCCTCCCCTTCTGGGGGGTGGAGCAAGCTTGGGCTGGCCCCGCCCACTCAGGCTGAGGGAAAGGCCCTTTACCCTCAGGTTCGGAGGGCAGCCACCCTGGCCCCCTACAGGGAAGGAATCATTCTTTAAAATGTAGTATCACTGTGTTATAACCAAAAATAACTTCACACAACTTGCAGTAATGTCATGCTAGAGTGAGGAATGCCAATAATTGGCCAGGCTCCCTCCGCATCCTAATGACACAGGACACTTGCCACAAACTTTACATATTACTAACAGAAAGCAAGTATAATTACACACAAAAACTCAGTTTAAAAGAACATTAGAGTTCTAAACTTTCTGAAAGTTCCAAACTTTCAAAACTTCTGAAATTCGAGAATTAAGGTTAGCCAAGGAGTTAGTTTTAGGAATTCATCTTTTCCTTCTTTCTTACCTCCTGTGGACAGCAGGTCTATTATTATTAATTATTATTATTGAGGAAGGGGATAAGATTGGGATCTTAGAGACAGGCATATTCTGAAAATTTTAAACACAGGGAACGCAGTGAACATGCACTAAGGGACACACTGTGAATGGTCCCATAACCAAAAGAGCATGTAACAACTTGCCCCTCTTCATGAAACCCCTCCTATTGAGTGGTAGGCTGGAGCTTCACTATGCCTTAGGGGCAAAATACCCTTTAAGGAAACTGTAAGCTTAGGGAGAGATAAGAAGAATGTAAAGCAAGATCAGACACTCAGCTCAAAGACAATAGAGCTGATGAAGGGAGTAGTGCCAGGGTACAGTGTATAAGGGTCATGTGTTTGTTGGTGATATGTATGTTAGAAATGGCAGCCATTTATCACATGGGTCCACAGTTTATCATAAATTGATTTCCTCACCTGCCCTCTGCCTATTAGCCCCGGGGATACAGCCAACTTTTAAAAATTCTGAGCAGTTTTGAACTTAAAAAAAAGATATACCAGAGAATGATCTCTTCCTTCCCCTGCAAATTTACACGGGCCTGAGGCCCATGACAGATTACACTGAATCTTGTATTTGTGACAGGTGTAAAATCTAATATCCTGTGACCCTGCAAGTTAGAAAAGGGAGCTTTAAACACTCATCACTATTAGAATAAAAAAAAAAGAGACTGAGAATCTCAGCTTTCCACTTTGTATTTAACTGTGACACTCCGAGTACCTTTCCCAGACCTGAAGAAGTGCTCTGTGTAAGTTGGAAGCTTGTCTCTCTCACGAACAGAAGTTGGTCCAGTTAAGAAAGTCATAAGTTTCTAGCCCTCATGATTGGAGAGAAAAGGTTGAAAGTGTGAAGTGAGTAACCTAAAGACTCAGACTTCAGAATGCAAATTAAACTAACAAAATTTTATTTGTTTTTGTTTTTTTTAAAGTCACAAAAATCATGATTTTTGACCTATTGATGTTGGTAATACTGAATCTCCTCTTTTCCTCCATCCCTCAAGGTAGAATGGATTTCCACAGCTGTACTGTTTGCTCAGCACTCTCACTGCAGTCTCAGCTGTCCCAGGCAATAGAGAGAGAGACTGCATGTCTTGAATCACAGCATGCATAGAAGCAGTCAATAGACTATTTTCTAATGTAATATATCCAAAACACATACAATATATCTGAATAAATAGGTGAAATTGTATTGGATTTAGTTTTAAAGTATCAGTCTCTGATTGCATTGCTAAAAATAGCTGACTTTAAGAAAACCAGCATATCAGATCCCATTTCAGAGTAGAAAGGAAGGCTAAATAGCTAAAAACACAGGAACCAAAAAGGAAAGGAAATAAATGGGGTAATCATGGAAGAATGTAAGGGAAACATTTACTTCTTGTGGCTGCTGATGTTGTGCTCAGCAGTATCTAAAATGAAACAATTTTCAAATTTCAGAAATAATCTCCTGTATTTCAGTTATTAGGTCCAGCATTCTCTGTATCTATATTTCTAGATGCTTGTTCAGATAAAGTCTGAACAGTAACAATTTGTTATGTGAGCTGTGACAGCCTCTTTCTCCAGCTATTAGCAGGTTCTAATCTCACTTATGTCAGTGGAGTCACATCAGTGTAAAACTGACTTCGGTGAAGTTGTTTTCACTTTATACCAGCTTAAGAGTTAGATCATGCAACTGCATTTGCCAGGGTGCACACATAAGCGAGATCAGACTCAGGCTATCAGTCTTTAGTCAGTAAGCAGACATGGCTTACTACATTAAATCAATGTATTATTTCCTGTGTAGACCAACACCCTTAAGAATTCATGTTCAAAAATCTACCTGCAGAGTACTTACACTTTTAACATGTAGTTAGTATGCTGGGAAAAATATAATATTGTAAGTTACTGACATTTTAGAAAATGTTAAATATAATACTAAACTGCAGCTCTCTGTAGGAATTTTACAGATGTGAAGTCCTCTTTAAGCCCAGGAGCACCGCCAGCTTTTTTGCCACCCTCGGCAGCGGAAGGTCCCACCCCCAAAATACCGTCGACGACCGGGGCGGCCAAAGATCCGGCTGCTGCGGTCGCCGCCCCCCAAATGTTAGCGCCCTAGGCGACTGCCTAGGTCACCTAATGGGTTGCGCCAGCCCTGTTTAAGCCCTGCACATTTTGGGGGCCAGATGTTCAAAAGTGCTCAGCACCCAGTAGTTCCTGTTGTTCCCACTTAATTTAGGCACCTTAATGACAGCTGAGTTCTTTTAAAAATCTAACCACTTATTTAAATTCCTAAATAGGAGCTGATAGTTGCTTAGAAAATCTGCCTGCATCCTTTTTTCATAGACAAATGCTGGAATCATGCACAATACCAATATTACTCTTAATAGTTATATTTATATATCACGGTTCCAGTCCCTTGCCTCAGCTTTTGGGATGCTGTGCAATAGAATCAAAGCAATTACAATATAACAGCTTAATAAAAATGTGTCCTACCTTCTTCACATATAAACATACACAAACAAATAAAATGAATCCAATTTTTAAAGCGGTAATGTGATCATTAAACAAACTCCTTTTAGGGGGAAAAATACCTTAGGGGTCTTAATTATTTGTTTGTTTTTTTGCTGTGTTGGTGGTGGATTGCTTGTTTGTTTTGTACTTGTATGTTCTTGTTGTGTTGGTTGTTGTTTTGTTTTCCTGTTTGTTAAGAAATGGGGAAGGGATGAAAGAAGATTGATTCAGGGAGTCCAGGAGATCCATCTCCCTCCTGGTCTCCGTTTTTGCACAGTACACCAACATAAATACACCACCAGATACACTGGGGCTCTGAAGGCTTGACTTAGTAACTGCTCTCCACCAATTTACATGAGTTGGATACGTAGCAGCTCTGCAGAGTCTGCCTCCTCCCACACACAGGCCATGGTGGTACAGAGCACTGAAGGAAGGGACTTAGGGGGCACCTTACACCTCCTCTACTCCCTTGTACCAGCGCTCAGGACAGGTCATGATCTGGAGTGAAAATGTATCAGAACAATAATTGTTAATTGAAACTATTTAGAAGGTAACCAGGTTATTTCTTTAAAGTTTCAGAGAACCCTAATGTACAATAAAGCTCCTTATCTTCCTTCTGGTACTATAGAGATCATACAAATTCTTTAAGAAAAGCAACTATTCACGTGCAGAAAATGTAAAATAAAAAATGTAGAACACTTGAGGCAAGTATGTATTCCCCCCCACACACACACACCATGGCCAACTCACTAATAATATATAAACCAGGTGTTTACTTTAAAAAGAGATTACATTTCCAAGCTGAGAACAGTTTATTCCTAACTTATTGCTTAAAAGAATATAAATGTAGAGACATCAGGTTTTTTATTTTGTTAAGAAACATTGCACAATCCACATAGTCAAACAGGAGTGTCAGCAAAAGAAGTATTCACTGGTTTATAATTACATGTTTATTGCTCGTTTTATTTGTTCTAAAAGGTTAAACTCCCATCTGCCCTTCAAACTTCACACATCACTCTTAGAAAACCATACACTGAGAACATGTAATAAGTTTGTTTACCTATAACTTGGCAGAGCCACAAGAAAGAACAGAATGTAAAGAATGAGTTCTTTTGGCAAAAAGAGACTTCTCTAGAAACAGTTGCCTCAGCCTTTCTGAAACAATGGAGTTTTTTTCCAAACTGGATCTCATGCGTTTCTGAATTGCCCAACATTTTAATGACTTTTCATACAGCTGAGAATCATTTGAAAGCAAATCCAAATACAGACTGGGGGTGGAGGTGGAGGGAAAGAGTTCTCTGGTGACTGATTTCTGTGAAAAAAAGCATGTGATCAGAGCATGGCTGTTTCAACATTACTTGAAATCTGCAAAAACAATAACTACTTTCCATGTGACATGTAGAAACCTGTTGAATTCAGAACACATCCAACATCCCTCTAGGCAGTAAGACGAATGGATTCGTTTCAACCTGCCTTTATAGTTCGCTCTTTGAAAACAAGGTGATGTCATATTTTTAGCTTAAAATTAAGTTTTTCTGGGGGGGGGAAACCCAATTCAGTTATGTTAAATATATCCTTTGGACTGAGGATATTTTTTAAAAAATAGTGCACTAATTTGCACTGTTTTGTGCTTCATATTTCTGTAACTCCTGATTTTCTCCATAATTTTTAAATGTTTTTACTGTAGTACAAGGTGTTCTAGAGGCTACTGTCTTGAAAAGTATGAAAACCTACAAGTCAACATTTTGATTTTCTCTCCAGAAATCTATTCTCATGAAGGCCTTTCACAAACCTCAAATTAAAAAAATCAAAACTGTTCCAAGTTGTAATATATTCAGTATCCTATTTAATTTCTATCAAATTATGATATTCTCAGATTAACCATAGAAGACCCACAGTCCCAAAAAATTATCAGCGAGATTCTGTTCTGCACCTCGTAGAGATGCAGTACAGAGTTTGCAGTCAAAGGATAGCAAAGGGATAAGGTGACTTTAAGCCACCTTTGCGTCCTCCCAATTCTGGGCTGCTCCAGGGGCTGGAGAAGCCCCCAATAAGTTACAGAAAAGTGCTCTAGCCCCACTCTCGACATGCCCTTTCTGCCCCCTAGTCCCACTTCCTACGCCAGGGCTTCCAGAGAGGCCCTCAGAAGGCAGCCTGCAGCAATCATCCTCAGTTCCTGTGCTGGGAAGATTCTCCTCTGGCTGCATCCAGGGCTTTTTGAGCATCTTACTACTCCAGCCCTTTTACCTGGAGTAAAGGGGCTGGAGCCGGGTAGCAATCTCACCCCAATAGGTCCTGAAGTTGTCCTCCTTTCTCAGTAATTCAGCAGTTATTTAGCAGGGCTATGGATACCTTTTGTGGTTACTGTTCCAGTTGCACACGTGCCGGCCATAGAAAGCTGAGTGGAAGTGAGGAAAAACTCATACCACCAGGTCTCATCCTGACTCTTTGAAACACTGAGTCAGAAATGCCTAAAACTGTTCCCCCATAACCAAATAATGGATTTATAAACCTGTAGTCACCTGAATCAGAAGATAAACTAATAGTCCTCTCCCCCTGTGGATGGACTGTCAACTTTATTTACTTGGTGGGAAAAATATGGCAAACTTCTGTCTTGCCCAACTAATTAAAAAAAAAAAGACATGAAAAAAATTACTATGTATACTTAATGCTGGCAGTGTATTCATTTGCTTCTCACCAGTTAGTCCAAAAGTTCAACCTCTTCTGCCTGCTTTGAAACTAGACATGGGTACCCACATTCTTTAGAATGGGAAATTATTTCCAACACACTGAAATTTATAAGTGCTAAAAGAAATATCTTTTTTTTTTTTTGGCAATAATCCATGAACTAGAAAGATGGATTATTAAACCTGAAGAGAGCACCATGAAATGCAAAGGTTTTTAATTATTTGTACACTAATACCTTCTTTGGGTGTGTATCCATGATTAAACTGGACTGCAGTGTTTGCCTCGGGTTGGCATTCTAGGCAAGATGGGGCACTTTCCCATGTGGCTAACAATGTACCATCTTAGTTTATTTTATTCAATTAAAATTATTTTAATTTATTTACTAAGGTAAGGGCAAGATAAAAAGTATGTTTTCCCTATATTTTGAATGAGAATTAAATTGTTTTCAAAACCTATTTAACTAAATTAGCTATTTTGAATCTGTAGGAAATACTCCACATGTAGGGGCAAATTTTCTGACTCACAATTTATTGACTTGCAATGAGACAGGATCCTACATACCTAAATCACTTTTTAAAAAGTGAACCTTGGCTCTTAAGTCACTTAGGAGTGTGGGGGGGGTATTATAATTTATATTTTAAAATGATAAAGAGATCTATCCAAAGCGCTAGTCATCCTAGTATCTTCATTAATGTATAGAATATAATAAAATCCCAGAAGCATGGAAGTAATTATTCCAATAGGAATGACAGCCAAACACCTAGAGAAACTCCTTTCTACCCATTCATCATGTGGGAAGTATTTCCTCAGCTCTCTTCAAAAGTTCTCTAAAAACAATTGTCTTGCAGTATATCTGTAATATCTCCAAATTTGGGCTATTTCAGGCTTAGAGAAGAGCAAGTTCTAGAGTCTCAGAGCCCTCACAGAGACCATCTTGCATCTGAAGAAGTGAGGTTCTTACCCACGAAAGCTTATGCTCCCAATACTTCTGTTAGTCTTAAAGGTGCCACAGGACCCTCTGTTGCTGGTCAATATGTGAACTCTTGAGTTCTACACAAGTTTCAGTGTCAGAATGATTTTAAGGTGTAGCCCCATAGAGAGTGTATTGCGAGATGCTAGGTATGTACGTGGGGTAGCTGGCTCCTCCTGCCACCTGCACCAGAATGGCTACACTCTATTTTTAGCATGCTAGCTTGATCAGAGCTGGTGTTGGTACATCTCCTCGAGCTGGAATTTACCACTGCAGCTCAAAGTATACACATACCCTCAGAGAGAAAACAACATTGCTAATGAGGAGCAGCCCCATCCACTCCCTCTAGGGTCCATCGGTGAGGTAAGCAACACCTTGTGATGAATTATATCAAAGGCAGTTGAAAGATCTAATAATGAGTCTGGACCCTAGTCATCATCCATCTACAAGAACAGTTCATTGACCAGCATGAGCAATCCAATCTCTGGGCCAAAGCCTGGTCTCTTCTCAGATTGACAATGGGGAAGGAAATCAGAAACATCTGAATAGAGAGTTGCCTCACACAACGTTCTCCACAATGTTGACCAAGAAAGAAAGATGCAATACTGGTCAATAACTGTATCAGAAAGTTTGAAAATGTAGTTGGAAAATTTTACCCTTAGTTTTGAAAGTGCAAAGTATTATGCTAATATTGAAAGGTATAAGTAAAGCCAATTTAGGCTTAAAACGGGCATTTTCCCTTTAAATTGTAGACTTCATGGAATAAATCTTTTGTTTATCTAAATTCAGACAGTACCTTTTTTTTTTTTTTAAAAGGAATCCTGTCCAAGGAAAAATGAAATCACTATTTAGACTTGTTTCAACTCCTCAGCTGTGAGGCCATGTTGTTTGGTCACCCTGCAACTGGCCTGAGGCCCTTTTCTGAATCTGTCCTAATTAATTCAGCATCCAGAATAGCCAAACCCAGACTAGACCTCTGCAGATTTCAAAGGACGTTCACTGAACACAAACTAAGCCCTGATCCTGCAATTGCATACATGTGGGCAAATTCCTGCTCCCACACAGACCTCCATTGATTTCAGCAGGCCTTTGCGTGGGCACAGGAGTAAGCATGGATGCATTTCATGATCAGGGCATAGGTGTGCACAGATGTCAATCACCACTGATTTCTATGGAGTGGATGCCCATATCCATTGCCTGATAAGTACAGCACTAAGATATGTCCTGATTTTTCATGAGAAAATATTCTCAAATTGGATTTGTTAGTCATGCTTTAAATCCAACATTGGTAAAATCCGACCAAGTGGAGCAAAAATTAGTTTTTGATTGTAATCCTGAAATATACTCTTGCCATGCATTAAGTGAATAAAGATGAGTTTGGCTTTTGTGTAACTGAGAGCTAAATTAGTTTATGGATGATGTTCCTTAACAATGTGTTCAATCTTTTGCTCCATCTTATCTAAATGAATACTTAACCTCTTGGAAATAGGTTTCTGCCTGAGAGATTAAAGACAGGGTATTAAAGCTTCTGAAAGAGAAAACCAGTGGAAAGAAAATGTCCTTGCTTAGGTAATTGTACATCCCTTGAACACAACAACAACTTACTTTTTAGCGTGAAGTCTACAAAATTTTCAGCTGTGCTGGAAAAAAAACCATTTGCTACTGAATTCAATTAAAAACTAATTTGTAATTAAGATTTAATATTGATGAGTTTACACTTTTGCTTTAATAAATGCTGTTGCTATCCACAGCAAATTCTATGTAGATAAGCGACTGAACTGAAAGTGTACCGTACTTTCTTCAAATTCCAAACAAGTTTGCTTCTCAACATTTCTAGGGTTTCATTTCTAAATGCACAATATTAAAGGTTTTTTAAAATAAAACATGAATATGTAACATTAAATAGTAACTAAACATTGCTATTGCCCACAGACAGACCCCAGCCTGCACTCTCAACACAGCATGCACATACTAACTTGGTGCTCAAAACTCACAGCCTTCCCAGGTTTAACTTCTGAAAGAAACTTCAATCATTTATATGCTGGCTAGAGTTGATGAGTCAGCAGAAATTACTCTGAATTTCTGTGCATTGTGCTGGTACCTGAAAATAGGGTGACTCAACAGAAAAGCCCAGTGTCCCTATACAAGGTCCTAGATCCTGCTGCCACTCTCTTAAACTACCCACACAGTTAAGTCCCAGTCCCATTACTTTCCCAGCCTAGAAATCCATAATGTCCCTTGTTAACAGATCAACCACAAATACAAGAAGGTGATGGTACTGTGGAGGCAGCACTCTCCCCACTTCCATGTGGGAAGGGGATCAACGTGGGGAGGCATCAAAGAATCTAGGCCAATACTTTGTACTAACCAAGCCATATTCAAGTTCACTTCCAGTTTAGATTCATCAGCTTCAATAAGAGGAATCAAATTCAAGATTTTAGGAGGAAATAAAAACTAGTTCACTGGAAACCATGATATTACCACAACTCCTTATTTTACTGCATTTGAGTGGCTACAAAATGCTTCAGATACTAAGCTTAGCTATTTATTTCTATGCTTCCAAAGATCCCCATGGGAACAACAAAAGTGAAAGACCAAACCCCAAAATGAGCAACAACAACAAAACCCCACAGCATTTCAGGAAACTCAGATATCAAGTGAAATTAATGACTTTACTATAAGTAATTTGTATATAGCTCTAGCATTCCTGATTTAGATAATTTACAGTAATAAAGATTGTGCAATACCAGGTTTCTGTTGAACAAAGGTTAATCTGAGTCTAAAATATTGCTTCTGATGAGATGTAATTGGGAAGTACGTTGATTGCAGAGATGGTAAATGCCTGCATATTATTGATCTCTTACAACTTCGTTACAATGTCTTTATGAATTTATTTTGTACTTTGAGTTCTGAAGCAAGTGGTGAGAGCAGGAAAAAAAGTGAGTTTTGAGCTGTTTGAAAGTCCAAGTAGGAACAAAGGAAATGGATATTCCTCCACATCATGTTTCTGATCCATGATTTTCATATTAATTCCTATTTGTCATGCAGCTGAGAAGTGCCTCAAGACAGCCATATTTTCCTCATGCTAAATATTTCCTTTATGTTATCCTAGATGCTGTATTACAAATAGGGGTGGCAGGTCATGGTGATTACCAGACCATACAAAGGCCAACTGAGTAGCAGTTTTCAGTCACTGAAAAAAATCAGACCAGTACAGCTAACCTCAATCATTCAAAAAAATCATAGCCCCAAAAATCTTGAGATTGGTTTAAAACTAATACATTGGATGGTCCTTTTTATGTGCCTCCTGGGTTTTTAACATTTAGGTTTTCAAGCTTATCTCTACCAACAGGGCTAGAACCTTCCTTATGCTTTTACATGAAAGCTGAGATTTTGCTAACTAACTTCAGAGCCAGGGGCTTTACAAAAACAAAAAAAATCATAATACATGGTGAAGTTACAAGAATTTGCCACACAGAGAACAATGCTTTTAGAAACAAACTAAAGTCGAACAAGACAATGGAGGAAAGAGCAAAGGAGGGGAAATAATAAGAGAGCAGAGGAATGACAACCTCCAACACTAAAGAGTTGGTCAGAAGTTTTCCAATGAACATTTTTCTGCCAAAAAATACCACTTAGGAGATGTGTCACTTTTGACATAAAAAACTTTTCTGATGAAACCCTGCTTAGTTTCCTGCCAGCTGGCCCACCTGCCTGCCTGTTCTCAACAGCCTGACTGGTGGTGAGGCTGGGAGTTGCCATTTCCCAGGCTCCACACTGTGCCACCTGGCGAGGATCTTCGGAGCTGGAGCGCCCCACAGCCTGAGCAGCCTGTTGCATGAACTGGCTCCCTGGGCACCCAGGGGGAGCAAGGCAACAAATTCCATTTTGGTTCTCCCCACCACAGGTTTTTTTTTTTTTTTTCCAGTCTTCCCCTCCCATTAATATTTTTGTCTAAGCTTTGGAACAAAATTTTTTTTCAAAACTTTTGCAGAAGGGAAGGACTGTTTGCCACCTAGCTCTAGTCAGAGTAGAAAATCTAAAAAACAGATTTAGATCATTGTAAGTTCATTAGTTTCACCCAGGGCTTGGAATCAGCTGGAAGGACCCCAAAAGAGTAGACTTGATATGTCAAGATCTGTGTTTGTTGACTTTCAGTGTACATGACAAGGTTTTTTCGTTTTCCCAGGCTTTTGGAAATAGGAGGGGTTGGGAGATGTTAACTACTGATATAATCATACAAATCATAATTTTTGTTTGTGTTTTTATCAAATTATCTGTGCATGTGCTTGGAGCATGGGAGGCATACATTATATACATTTAAATAAATAATAAAGGAAAGGACTCTCCAGAAATAGTAAAAGTATGTACAATAATGCAGCTCTGTGTTCACTGTAATGAACAAATGTTATAAAAAAAATTAAGAGAAAAGGAATGCAGTGCTTCCTTTCAAATAGGACGTATAATTTTAAAAAGGAAAATTTTTCCCAGTTTCTATTTGGCAAATTATTTGAGCCAAGTACACGGTCTACTGCTATGAATGGTTACTTTGTAGTATAATGGATTTGCATGGTGAAATCATAATACCCTGGGCATTTGGATCTGTATTATACTCTAAAAATGAAAACCAGCTCCCTCAATCTATTACATTTTTGGACTGGAATTTGATCTATTAAGTTCTATAGCTTTCTCCTGGTAGGAACTGATCTGCAATGAACAACAATTTGCAGCTGTTCTGTACTGAAGAACAACCTGCACTTTGCACTGTAACCATCAGATGGTGCTTGAAACAGAAGATTACAAGACAGCAAACAACAATTTTATGTATTGCATAGGCAGTGTACAATGTTTGGAGCTGCAGAAAGTTGCTCCCTAAAGATTCAGACTCCAGCAAATGAATTCTTGTAACTGGACTCATCTTAAAAATCTGACCTGATTTCAGGAGATGAGTAGAGCACATCAATAAAATTAATACCCACTCATCCACAAATATACATACACTTCTTTAAATAAAACAACCAACATTTAAGTGCTCAGCCAGACTTCTACTCATCATCTTCTACATCTCTGTTTGCTCGGTTCACATTGGATTTCCAGTAAGTTGTGAGTTATGATTGAAATGTTGTTTAAAGCATCAGCTCTGATGTGGGTTTTTCAACAAAAGGAGTGTCCAATGGAAAGCCAGCCTCAAAAGCACATTTCACACAAGGAAGGCATCCTCATTTTGAAAGATTTGTCCAATGATAAGAATGAAGAGCTAAAAAAAGAGCTTGTCTGCTATGGTAGGGAATAGGAGGCTGAGGGAGTGGTGATTTGCCCCTGGTAATGATTGGTTACTGTGACTTACACTATTAGGGATGGTCTCCATGCAGCTCATTATGAGCAATGTTTTTTATCACAGCAGCTAGGTGCTGAGGCAATTGGTGCTATAAAGAAATAATATAACTATAATAAAATAGGGCTGATGTCTCCCTGAAGAAACATAGTAGATGAAATGCCCTCCCAAATATGCTGGTTTACTTCTCCAAATCTTAGTTTCCCCCATTTGTAACAGAGGCAATGATATATACTACGGGTAAAATTCAATAACAAACAAGATTTCAGATATCTGCAGCTACATCATGTTGTTAAGTTCTCCAGTAATCCCCGTTTTACACATTTGAAAGCTAAGCCTCAAAGTCTCAGTGACTTGCCAGAAGGTAGGGGGGACAGTACCATTAAGAGTATTGCGGGGTACAGCTCCAGCCCCAACTTCTTCAAAACATCAAATGTAAACTTCAGTGGGGCCAGGATAACACCAAATAAGTCAATGATAAAACTCCTATTGACTACAATGTGGCCAGGATTTCTCCCTTGTCATTTACCTTAAAGGCTCTTCACAGCCTAGCTCATTCCTTTTTATCCATTTTTCTGTCCCCCCTCCCACACTGTGGCCCACCCCCTTCACTCTCTGAATGATGGCTGCCTCTCTTACACCCTTCTTCCACAAGTTCTTTCTACCATACTGCTCTTTATTCATGAAACCCTCTCCCCAACTGATCTGCAAAACTCCTTTTCTGTCCTCCCTCAAGTCCTTCTGAATGCTCATTTCTACCACAGTCCACATGGACACTACCGAAGGACAATAGCTAGGTGGACGACATCTACCATAATCTCTCCTGTTAAAGAAAGAAAGAAACAAAGCACATAGCCAAAACAACCTTGAATTCCCTTTGCTATTACTCTTGTGTCTCCTCCACCAGCCTTTCCTATCAGGAATTAGGACTTGCAGCTAAGCCTGGAACCAGCTAGCTCCACCTCCCTAGTGAGCAACAGAGAACTTGCAACTGAATCCCAGTTGGCTTTCAGCACAATAACCTGATTGGCTGGAGGAGCCAACAGACATGTTCTTAACTCTATCAGCAGCATTAGGCTGACAGCTGCTCAATGCTTATGCCTGCAGCTATGATTGTTTCGGTCTTGTTCCCAGCCCTGCTCTTGCCTTGCTCTAGTCCTCCTTGAGTCCTGACTCCAGCTCCTGCCACTAGGCCTGACCACCCATGGCATTTCCATCATCGGTCACTCTCTTCTGTTTACAATGGATTTTAACTACTTCAAGGTAGGAACTGTCTCTTACTATATGTATATACAGCAACTATCACAACCCTGATTGGGGCCTCTACCTGCTACTGAAATATGTATATAATAAATGACAATTAACACAAAAGTGTAGCATAAGTGCAAAATATTAGTAAGGACAGGCAGACCAGGTTGTTTTTTTGGTTCTCTCTTGCCGGTTTTTCAAAATTCACAGGGGACTTTCCAAGGTTTTGCGACCAAACACCTGCTGTAGATTAGAATGTTTGGGGTTTTTTTGTGAATGGCAACAAAAGTATAAAGTGTCATGAAATTGCCTCAATTTCAAAGTTTAGAAAACTGGCAAAACTCATGAACAGAAAGTTCAAGGTTTGAGATGTTCATTGATCTTCAGTGGTAAGAAAGAAAATGGCTGAGATGACAGACAGCCCCTCTATGTGACTAAAACAGCCAGTAATGCAAAGGCACACAGCATAGTAGTAACCTCTTTTAGTACTGTGCCAGAGTAACAAGTGCTAGGAACCTGCCTACCAATACAGTTATTTCAGCTAATTCAGGCCAGCAGACCAACTACCATAACATTAGGTACTTGGATCCTGCACGGAGATGCAAAATTATTTCTGCTGACTTGGACCAGGGGAGTCTTTTTTCTACCATTGGGTTGTAGCTAATAAGAGTTTATTGTCCCTCTCTGAGGGAGAGGGAATTGGGTCCAAGAAAAGGTATCAAGCGGAGTGCCCTAGAGGGTTGTTCCTGGGGCTGGTTTTGTTCAACATCTTCATTAATGATCTGGAGGATGGCGTTGATTGCACCTTCAGCAAGTTTGCAGATGACACTAAGATGGGGGGAGAGGTAGATGTGCTGGAGGGTAGGGATCGGGTCCAAAGTGACCTAGACAAATTGAAGGATTGGGCCAAAAGAAATCGAATAAGGTTCAACAAGGACAAGTGAGGAGAGTCCTGTACTTAGGACAGAAGAATCCCATGCACTGCTACAGGCTGGGGACCGACAGGCTAAGTGGCAATTCTGCAGAAAAGGACCTGGGAATTACAGTAGATGAGAAGTTGGATATAAGTCAACAGTGTGCCATTGTTGCCAAAAAGGCTAATGGCATATTGGGCTGCATTGCCAGCAGATTGAAGGAAGTGATTATTCCCCTCTATTCAGCACTGGTGAGGCCACATCTGGATTAAAGCTTCCAGTTTGCCCCCCCCCCCCCGAAAAAAAAGGATGTGAACACATTGGAGAGAGTCCAGTGGAGGGCAACGAAAATGATTAAGGGGCTGGGGCAAAAGATTTATGAGGAGAGGCTGAGGGAACTGGGCTTATTTAATCTGCAGAAGAGTGAGGGGGGATTTGATAGCAGCCTTCAACTACCTGAAGGAGGGTTCCAAAGAGAATGGAGCTAGGCTGTTCTCAATGGTGGCAGATTACAGAACAAGGAGCAATGGTCTCAAGTTGCAGTGGGGGAGGTCTAGATTAGATATTAGGGAAAACTATTTCACTAGGAGGGTGGTGAAGCACTGGAATGGGTTACCTAGGGAGGTGGTGGAATCTCCTTCCATAGAGGTTTTTAAGGTCAGGCTAGACAAAGCCCAGGCTGGAATGATAGTTGCGGTTGGTCCTGCTTTGAGGAGGAGGTTAGGTTAGACTGGATGACCTCCTGAGATCTCTTCCAACCCTAATCTTCTATGAAAAGAAGGGTCTGCAGGGGGAAAGTGAGGCACAGTTAAACTGAGGCTGAAGTTTATTGTTAACATGAACAACAACAAAATATAAAGAAACCCCAGGACAAGATTTGGCTTCTAAGCCAATGCATGTTCAGTTGAGACAGCAAGATGGGGCTCATCCAATTCACACATACAAAATAAGGTCTGTATATAATCTTACACAAAGAGTAATAAACTGCAATTAGCATCCTTGTTTAGCTCTGCCTAAATATTCTCATAAAGAGAGAGACCATCGTTGCAAGAAGCAATCATTACTTTTAACTGCTATCACACCAGAAGGCAGGATAGCTGATGGTTGTAAGTATAGATGTAATGGTTGTTTATAAAAGCCTACCAGATAATCTAGGGCAGAGTGGCTCACAAGAAAAGAAAATCTGAAATTTGAATATTTTGCTTAACACAGGAAGAAAATTCCTTCAAACCTTTGTAGAAGCAGCAGGTGTTTATAAATCCCGTGACATGGATTGCACAGCTTTCTCATCTCTTTATATGTGCCTTATACCAGCAAGAGAGAGGGGGCAAAATATAATAAAGGAATGCAGAAGATTAGTTTTACACAGATATTTGTTTCTATACACAAATATGTACAAAACTATCATTTTAAAAGCCAATTTTGTGAGCTTCTTCTTAGGCCGATAAAAGTATAAGGCTCAGACTGACTAGGAATCAAAAGTAGAGACAAAACTGAGAAAATATGCAAGCATTTTTCTTGCTTTTTGTCAAGCAGTGCAAAGACAATTAAGTTTCTTTTCTTCACCATATATATAATACTCAGAAGTGAAAGCTTAATTAACTTGTCAGAAACTGTGGCATCTCTTTTCTTGAGCTGCTGAACCCACCCTCCCAAAAGAGTTGAAGGAAAAATAAACTAAATGCTTTAGCTGAAGTACCTGATCAAGCATGACATTCCTGTTCTGTAATATAGTTTGTCTTTCATTACCAGAGGCCTTTTTAATCCATTTGGATGAGCACACTTTTACCATTTGTCTGGAATGTCTCAGCAGCAGAACTTCAATTGTTCTGTGACGATGGACACCTTTGTGATGCCGTGTGGTAATGACAGAGCATCGCTAATTACAGCATACAGCACTCATGTTTGTCAGACAAACTCAAAGTTCTAGCTGGAGATCCTGGATCATGCTGGATTTCCATGTTAATTTATAGTCTTATGGTCCCCTGTGCTGTCAGGTGTCCTGTGAAGACTAACTCTGCAAGCAGAGGAGCCCTGTCTGAGGCATCCAGATCCCCATAGCAGGGGATTGAATAGGAGTGGGCAAATAGTGCTGAGATGCTGGGTGCGACGCATGACTGGAAAGGGTTAAGCATCCTGCAGGACAAATTATGCAAATTCAACCCTTAAAGACATATGAGGAGATAATGTTGGTGTATTTACATATATATTGGTAGTAGTGACGATGTAATCAAACAGTCCCTATCTATGCTGTACTCTGTTAATTCAGAGAGCAAAAGGATATCTTAGCATTTAAATGAACTGTAAACATAGGATATCATTGTATTCATCTCTCTTTGAAATGTATAGCAAATCGTCCACGAATGGTGGAAAAACAGGCAATTGCCTTATGTTAATCTGTGTGGATAATTACTAGCAATGCTTAGGAAATGAGTGTCTATTGTTCACCAAGAGACAATGGAAGGCCAGAAACTGTATAAAAAAATGGCTTGGGTCCTGATCCTATTTATCTCAGATATGCTTGAGGCTTCATGCAGGGGAAGCCTAAGCCATAAGGACTGAGATCCCAGTTCTGATTGGATCACCATGAATATAAACATTGGACTATAACCTATAAATTATTTCTGAAAGAAATCTTTGCAATTACTAGCTGAGTCTAAGAAGGCTTTCAGCAAAGTCCTTGCTAACAACTGACCATCTCTGGTGATAGCTTGGAATGGCTCTCATTTTTTATGAAGGCAGGTCAATAAAGGAATTGACTATCCATAACTGGAGTAGATATATTTCATGATTAGGACTTGATAATTGGCAATTCTAATGTAGCAATGCAGAAAAATAACTCTTGTGGCCAAACAAGGTGTTTGGGGCTGTGTAAATGAACAGGAACTCTGTACCCTTAGCAGGAGCGTAATACTTATCTGCCCTTGTAACAGAATACATTCACTGCTGGGACACATCCTTGTGGCTATTTCTGGGGATCAGTTCTTGCATGGCTCAGCATCTCCTCCTTCGGTTACTCATCTGTAAGCAGGCATAGACTCACCCCTGCGGCGCCTCCTGCTGGTCGTCTCGGGAGTTAGCTCACCAGCCTCTGGAGCGCCCTCTGCAGGCCAGGTATCCCGCCTGTCTTTGGCCCCTGTGTCCCTCCCGGACCCCGGTGCCCTTGGCTTAGGTGCTGCCCCCCCTAGCAGTACCCCACTCTCTCTCTGGGTCTCCCCACCCAGGGGAACTCCCGCCCCTTATCCCAATGACACCTCAGTGGTGGCTACTACCATCTAGCCCCCGCACCCTGGAGCAGACTGCAGTCTATCAGCCAATCATCACCAGCAACAAGGGGTTTGGACTGGCTGCCTTTACCCACCCTCTGGCTGCCCCTGTGCAACCTCAATACCTATCTGGGCCTAGGACCAGGCCCTGCAGCCCAGGTAGTTGCTGGCCTAGGGCTTCCCAGCCCCCAAGGCCTTTCCCCAGCCCTGCCTTACTCTAGGTCCCCAGGTGAGCTCCCTGCAGCCAGGCCTGTCTCTCTCTCCTATCAGAGAGAGACTCCTCTGCTCTGGCTACCCTGGCCTTCTTATAAGGCTGAGTGGTTCAGGTTGGGGCATGGCCCCAGCTGCAGCCACTTCCCCAATCAGCCAGGGTTTTGCTCCTTTTTACCCAGACCCAGCCCTGTGCAGGGCTTTTTCAACCCCTTCAGGGCTGGAGCAGGTGATCACCCTGCTACACATCCCATGGTGTCGCTCTCTTTCTCTGGACTCACAGTGCCCCACATTCATGTCTTTTCCCTCTGGCCAGATCACTACAGTTCTTCCCTTCTGGGATATCAGAGTCACACTGGACAGGCTGTCCATGTACTGTTTCAGGCAGTCTTTCTGGTCCAAGTCCAGGACCAATGCCATTTTCCCAGTGGCTAGTGGGGAACCCCCATCCACTTGCTACTCTGGGTTCCAGCTCAGGGACCCGGATATCAGCAGTCAATGTTTACACAATCTCTACCCTCACTGTTCTTTCCCTGGGCTTCTTCCGATTCTGCCTTCCTTGGGCTTTCTTCCTTGCAACTTCTCTGGGTGAATCCTTCCCATATGGCTAGGAGACCAGGGCTTTTGCTCCCCACTGGATTTTCTCCTACCCACATCTCTGCTCAGAGAATAATTGCAGACTGTCTCCCTGCAGCCCCTTTCTGTTCTCAGCTTCATCCCTTTATAGAGGCCCAACCTGCTCCTTGGCTGAGCTTCATCTTTCATTAGGCTTTATTGAATCCTGGCTCTCCTGCAGGTGCCACATTCAGGGTTAAATTGACCTACTTAAACCAACTCTGCCTTGTGTGGGGTGGACAACCCACCAGCTCTTTCATCACAGCAGGTATGGTATCTGGTTGCTAAATTGCCAAATTGTTCTAGCTGGTTCAAGTAGGGCCACATTTGTAAGTAAAGCTACCCGACCAGAGGAGACAGTATGAAGGATGTCAAATATTTTGTATTAAGTCTCATGTATCTCCTCCAAATGGATTTGGAGGAAATCTGCAATTCTTTTCATTAGCTGCTGGAATTACTTGACTTCATCTACATATGAGGGAGAAGGAGACATCACTGCCTCATTGGGTGAGGAGGAAGAGATGTAGCTTCCTCATCACCCCTTTTCTCCTGTTCCTTGAAGGATTTGTCCTGGGGGTGAGACTCACATGGAGGAGCTGGTGGAGTAGATAGTTCCTGTCTTTGACATTTCCTACAGTGTAACTAAGTTCTGTATAGAATTTCTCTTTATAGATAGTGCACAGGTCCCTAATTGACTATTTAAATAGGGCCACATCAGAAAGGAGGGAGCACTGATGATAATTGATACCAGGAAGGGTGCAGGGGGGGGTTGTCTTCCAACAAAAAAAAGTGTTAGGAAAGACAGCTCTGGGCTGGTAACTGAGCAAGTCCTGGGAAAAGAGCTGGAAGTCAAAGAAGCTGCTATGTTGTTGTCAAGGCTGGATCCCCACTTTGAACTTTAAGGTACAAATGTAGGGGCCTGCATGAAAACTTCTAAGCTTAACTACCAGCTTAGCTCTGGTTCCGCTGCCACCATTTCAATGGATTCCCTTCCTGGGAAGCCTTGAAAAACCTTCACCAATTCCCTGGTGAATACAGATCCAAACCCCTTGGATCTTAAAACAAGGAGAAATTAACCATTCCCCTCCTTCCTCCCACCAACTCCTGGTGAATCAAGATCCAAACCCCTTGGATCTTAAACAAGGAAAAATCAATCAGGTTCTTAAAAAGAAGGTTTTTAATTAAAGAAAAAGGTAAAAATCATCTCTGTAAAATCAGTATGGAAATTAACCTTACAGGGTAATCAAACTAAAAGAGCTCAGAGGACTCCCCTCTAGTCTTAGGTTCAAAGTACAGCAAACAAAGATAAACACTCTAGTAAAAGGTACATTTACAAGTTGAGAAAACAAAGGAAAACTAACACGCCTTGCCTGGCTATTTACTTACAAGTTTGAAATAGGAGAGACTTGTTTAGAAAGATGTGGAGAACCTGGATTGATGTCTGGTCCCTCTCAGTCCCGAGAACGAACACCTCACAAACAAAGAACACAAACAAAAGCCCTCCCCCACCCAAGATTTGAAAGTATCTTGTCCCCTTATTGGTCCTTTAGGTCAGATGCCAGCCAGGTTACCTGAGCTTCTTAACCCTTTACAGGGAAAAGGATTTTGGAGTCTCTGGCCAGGAGGGATTTTATAGTACTGTACACAGGACAGCTGTTACCCTTCCCTTTATAGTTATGACAGTTGTAGTCCAGAGGATTCTATCCATTTGGATAAGCACTGGAGAACATGTTGGTATCAGGGAATGCTGTGGTACTCTTGATAGGTGAGGCTCCAGTAATGAGGATCTTTCCACTGAGTCAAATGAGTTTTTGGAGTATCAAAACTCCTCTGAGACTGGGTGTAGCTGTAAGGGAACCTGGTAGGACTTGGAGCTGGAAGACAGTGGTACAGAGAATGACCTTGCCTTTTTTGATACTCAGTCATGTTGTGGCATGGTCTTAGGCTCCATGCTTAGTGCAAAGACCATAGACATAGTAGTTGGGACTAATCTCTTTGCAGTGGAGACTTGAGTGTATCTAGCACTGCAACTGTGCTTGAAAGGTACCAGGCATGGCTTTGGTACCATGTGATGATCTGTACAAGTAGCCTTAAAGGTACATGGAGCCTTCTTAGATGACATGGAGAATTTGGAGCCCTGGCAATACTCTTTTTAGGATGCAATGTCTCCGAAGTGGCAGGTCTGAGGTTACCTAGCCCTCTCACTGCTGACTTCTCTCTGAGGGGATCTAGAGCACCTCCTTTTTAGAAGTCTTAGAGTTGTCACCTACAGTTCCCACCCAGGTGGGCTGCAGAGGAAATTGATGGGGCACTCTTGTTCTCTGTTCTGCTATGCAAAGGAAGTATCTGGGCATGGAGCACAAGTTTTATCTTCAGTCTTTCTAGACCTACTCCTGAACCCAATACAAATTTTAATACCTAGATAGGCCATTGAGGTCTCCTAACCAATGAAGACAGCTAGAATGGACGTCACTAGCAGGAATAGACTCCCGACAAGTTATGCAATATTTATATCCGGGGGATTTAGGAATAACCCAGTTGAGAAAAAATAAACTTATCCAGAATAGAAGATAAAGATCCTTCAGGAACTGGCGGGGGGGGGGAAAGGGGAAAGGTGAGGGGAGAGATGACCCCCCCAAACTATGTACAGTCTGAGGAAAAACTATCAAAACTGCTCCCTAAAGATAAATAAATGTTCCGCAAGCTAGCTAAACTAAGAAGCAGACACCACAAGTTGCTCTGTCTCAGTTTGTCTATGCTACAATCCCGGGGTGTGATTTTTTCCCCCCCCTGCTCATGTACACATACTCAGGCTAGTGCTCAGCAGGCTACAGCAAGTATATGTGGCAGCGTATCTGGAGTAGCATGGATAGTGGCAGCAGAGGCCCAACTTAGCTGTGCCGGTGTCAGGTGGATATGCTCTCAGCCCAGCTAGCTAGCTACGCTGTTATTTATACTTGCTCTAGCTCGATGAGAGAGTCACACCCCTAGTTTGGGGTGTAGACATAGCCTCAGGCTGAGGCAGTTGAGAACGAACTGAGCATGGTTCGTCCAACACTGACTAGGTCACAAGGGGAGCTAGGACTCATGTGCTGACTGAACAGACACTGTTATTAAAAGTCTCCAATCAGAGACAGCTGGGGCACACGTGCACCTGAAATGGAGACCAATCCGCCCAGGGACACTATTAAAAGAATCTGTCTCCCAGTAACGGGTTTGGACTAGTACTGCCCATGCTGTTATCAGGATCAGAAGGGCCTGTCTAGGTGATGAAATAGGCATTGGCAGTCTGGGGAGAATACTTACTACATCTGCTACACAGGCATAAAAAGGGCATTTCCCTCAATACCCATGAGGAAGTGTGCCTTTTAAAGGTATAATACCTCCAGTCATGCCTATGGGGGAGGTGTGCCCACCCCTGGCCCTTCTGTGCCTTTGCCTCGCTCAACAGGCATAAATGAACTCTTATTATTTGGCCACAGGTATAGGCAAAGCTATAAAAGAGACTGGTTTGCGACACAATTATAGCTCTAAAAGCCTGGAAAACCACATCTGGCAAACTAGTGTGAGAGCCCAGGGAGTATTTTATTTAAAACAGAACTCTCCAAAGGGCAGGAGGCTAGAAAGAAGGGGGGTCTTAAATGTGTCTGAGCTTTCCTGTTTTGTGTGGGGCTCATAGTCTCTCTCCCAGACTGTTCTCACTTTCCGATAAAACAAATGAATCTCTAAATACCAATATATTGTATAAATGGTGGCAGTTTTCAGGCTGGCTTTCATCCCAAACATAACAGACAAATGCCAGTGAGGTCATGCACTTTTTCCAAACAAGCCTAGAGATGTTTGTTCACCGCAGTTCAGACCTCTAGCAAACATCTAGCTTTAGTGCTGGAAAAAACATATATTTTCTAACATTTTAGTTCTCCCAAAACTTCATAGCCAAAGTAAACTTTTAAAGTGAAGAAGGCAGTCATTCAAGGCTTGATATTTCAAATATGTGGCAGTAGGTTAATGGATCTCTCTTTTTTGGAGACCTGGCTAAGTTTTATGTATTTTATTTATTAACATTGCACTTACTCCATTTTCAGCTACTTATGCATTTCACAGATGAGCGGAACTTGATGATTTCTATTTACACACTGGGAGATATTTGTGCAAATAAGCACCACAGAATTTGGCATAGTGGGTATGTTCTGCTTAGGAAAGAACATGTATTGAAAGAGAGAGGTTAGAATGCAGGGTACATATTAAGATGAACTGGCAAAGTTGTATGACAATGCCTGTATGAACTTCTCTGATCCGTGCTGTTACTCACTCACTACCTTGAGCAATAAAACTCAATGAATTCATCCCCAAATGTATTTTAAATTGATGCTTCTAGGCTTGTGATCTGCTACTTTACTTAAATTGAAATATATATATAATATCCATTCCAAATAGATGCTATGTGTGCCAAGAGGTATAAAGCCTGTGTAGTGGTTTGTTGACAGAAATAATTTAAAAAGTTGTGCTAGAATTTTGAGTGTGCTTATTCTTTATTGATTTTTATAAAGGCAAAAGAAGAGGGAGATATTTTCAAGATTTGTGGGGAAAAAACCTGTTATTGAGCAAACAGTCTGAAAATTAAGGTTCTCACTGCAGTGTTATTGTCATTTTTCAAACAGAAACTTGACTATATATTTCCAGATCAAAAATAAAAGACTGACCAAAACATTCAGTACTTATTAAGAAAATCAGGGCCTCAGCAGCAACTTATTACTCAAGTACAACTACTGACTACAGTGGGGAGTTTAAGTCAGATGATATGTCCTCAACACCAAGCTCACTTTTGGTAATTCTCCTCCACTGCCACTAGTGGACAGATCACATGCCATCATCATGTGATATTCTCTTAGAACAGAAGGGAAGAAGACTGTTCTCTTAGAACACAAGGAAAATATGCTGTAAGCACTTTATGCCCTGGGTCTATGATGCTATGGTAAAATCTCCAGGCGGGATTCTGAGAGGGAGAAATCCATAAAGATTCTCTCACTCACACTTCTGTTGGGGACAAAAATAGGCCACAGGAGTAGTCCAAAACCCTAGTGTACACTGAGGGAGCTGTGCGATGGCCCAGGCCATCCACATGGAAACACTGTATTTATGCAATAGTTCCTGCTCCCAGCATTTCACAAGTCCCTAGCAGCTTGGCTCCACTATATGGAGATGGATGGCAGGAGAGATCATAGAATCATAGAATATCAGAGTTGGAAGGGACCTCAAGAGGTCATCTAGTCCAACCCCCTGCTCAAAGCAGGACCAATTCCCAGCTAAATCATCCCAGCCAAGGCTTGGTCAAGCCGGGCCTTAAAAACCTCCAAGGAAGGAGACTCCACCACCTCCCTAGGTAACGCATTCCAGTGTTTCACCACCCTCCTAGTGAAATAGTTTTTCCTGATATCCAACCTGGACCTCCCCCACTGCAACTTGAGACCATTGCTCCTTGTTCTGTCATCTGCCACCACTGAGAACAGCCGAGCTCCATCCTCTTTGGAACCCCCCTTCAGGTAGTTGAAGGCTGCTATCAAATCCCCCCTCATTCTTCTCTTCTGGAGACTAAACAATCCCAGTTCTCTCAGCCTCTCCTCATAAGTCATGTGCTCCAGACCCCTAATCATTTTTGTTGCCCTCCGCTGGACTCTTTCCAATTTTTCCACATCCTTCTTGTAGTGTGGGGCCCAAAACTGGACACAGTATTCCAGATGAGGCCTCACCAATGTCGAATAAAGGGGAACGATCACGTTCCTCGATCTGCTGGCAATGCCCCTACTTATACAGCCCAAAATGCCGTTAGCCTTCTTGGAAACAAGAGCACACTGTTGACTCATATCCAGCTTCTCGTCCACTGTGACCCCTAGGTCCTTTTCAGCAGAACTGCTACCTAGCCATTCGGTCCCTAGTCTGTAGCAGTGCATGGGATTCTTCCGTCCTAAGTGCAGGACTCTGCACTTGTCCTTGTTGAACCTCATCAGGTTTTTTTCTGCCCAATCCTCTAATTTGTCTAGGTCCCTCTGTATCCGATCCCTACCCTCTAGTGTATCTACCACGCCTCCTAGTTTAGTGTCATCTGCAAACTTGCTGAGAGTGCAGTCCACACCATCCTCCAGATCATTAATAAAGATATTAAACAAAACCGGCCCCAGGACCGACCCTTGGGGCACTCCGCTTGAAACCGGCTGCCAACTAGACATGGAGCCATTGATCACTACCCGTTGAGCCCGACGATCTAGCCAGCTTTCTATCCACCTTACAGTCCATTCATCCAGCCCATACTTCTTTAACTTGGTGGCAAGAATACTGTGGGAGACCGTATCAAAAGCTTTGCTAAAGTCAAGAAATAACACATCCACTGCTTTCCCCTCATCCACAGAGCCAGTTATCTCATCATAGAAGGCAATTAGGTTAGTCAGGCACGACTTCCCCTTCATGAATCCATGCTGACTGTTCCTGATCACTTTCCTCTCCTCTAAATGTTTCATAATAGATTCCTTGAGGACCTGCTCCATGATTTTTCCAGGGACTGAGGTGAGGCTGACTGGCCTGTAGTTCCCCGGATCCTCCTTCTTCCCTTTTTTAAAGATGGGCACTACATTAGCCTTTTTCCAGTCATCTGGGACCTCCCCCGATCGCCATGAGTTTTCAAAAATAATGGCTAATGGCTCTGCAATCTCACCCGCCAACTCTTTTAGCACCCGGTCCACTCCCTCTGGGGCACCTGGCATTGGCCACGGTCGGTAGACAGGATACTGCGCTAGATGGACCTTTGGTCTGACCCGGTACGGCCGTTCTTATGTACAGTAGCGCTATCAGGGAATTTTCCTGGCCACAGCTTCCCCTGGTGTGTTTGTGTGAGGGCAGCAGGGGAATGAGGCGAACAGGGATAAGAGAGTATGTGGAAAAAGATAACACTCCCTAACTATTTCACCTCTCCGAGGGAATTTCCACAGAGCTAAAGGAGAATGATGTGTGCCTCAGTCTGCTGTCTTCTCACCCATCCCTCCCAGTCACTGCCCCTGCCCACAATGTGGCCTCTGGATCTGCAAAGTGTCCTTCATGAGGTCTGGAGAAAGCAGGGTTGCCAGACGTCCGGTCAGCCGGAACTTTTCAACCAGAAAGTTCGGATGAAAGGGGAACCTGTGGCCATGTCCAGTCATCTAAAAGTCCAGTTACCATAGTAACCAGCCTCTGCCACAACGAGGCAGGAAGTGCAACAGCTGTGGCTGGAGCCTGGAAGAGCTGCTCTCTGCTCAGCCACTCATGGAGAGAAGTGGCTGGCTGGCTCTCAGCCAGCTCCAGCTTCTCTGGCAGAGAGGTTAGTGTGACTGTGTGAGAGAGAGAGAATATATCCCTGCTGTGCCCCAATTTCCACAACCCCTGCCCCTTGCTCTAGGAACCAACATCACCCCTTCCCCTCTATGCCCTGATTGGGCAGGCATGCAGGCTCCACATCAACAACTCCCAACCCGGCTCTGGAGATGGCAGGTAAGTCCCAGATCTGGGGGAGTGAGCAATGAGGGGAGGAGCGAGCAGGGTGTGGGGCCTGGGGAAGAGGGGGGACCAGGGGTAGGGCCTTGGGGGGAAAGAGTGGGGCAGGGTATCCAGTTTTCAGTAGTTAGAAAGTTGGCAACCCTAGGAGAAAGAGGGAGGGTAGAGTGGAGGCAGCTGTCTCCCTCAGACCCTTTCAGGGGGAAATGAAAAGTGTACCCATCTTAGGGTTCATTAAAAACAGCAAAGCAGAGAATGAGAAAGGAATAAAAAACTTTAATAAAACAAACTGGAAAGCTACTGTGGTGAACTGCTGCACGTAGCCATGTGGTGTTCCCAACCCCCATCTTCAGGGCATAGCTCCAAATTCCCTCATTCACCACACTGTCCCACATGAGGAAGTGTCTCCAAATCAATCTTCCAGAAACATATCTCTACAGGAAGATCCACATGCAGAGAGTTCAGGAGACAATGTGAGCAGATAAAGGGGGGTAATACCTTTGAAAGATAAGTGTGAACCTGTAACCTTCTCCACCATAAAGCTGGTACCAACCTTAAACTGGTTAAACCAAAGTGCTATTAAACTTATACCAATCAAGTTTGTAGAAATGTATATTTTACTTCATAACTCAGTCCTGAAATGAAACTGAATAATCTTTCATTCACTGCTGTTATTTATTGACCTGAATTGCATTCTGTTTGAGGGGATGTGTTTATGGGTCATGCAAAAACCTGGTAATAGAATTTCCAACCTTTCTTTTCTTGCACTGACATCAAAGGAAAGGCTCCAGAAGAGCCAAAAGTCTGGGAATGTCTTTTGCAATGTTCTACCATTCTTTAACAGATTCTTCAGTTTTGGATCATGTGGGTTACACATTTTGCCTTTCTGAATTAAGGGCTGTGATTAATTAGATCAGTAAAAAACTTGCAAAATCTCTTGGCAATTTCCTAAAACCTTTGGTGACTAATAATGAATGCTGATCTTGACCAGTTCCCTTGACATGTAGTGATTCATTAAAAGTAACCATAGAAGTAGAAATGCATAGTTTTGGACAGCAAATAATATTATTTATATATATATGAATGTGATTAAATTATTAAAAGTGATGACTGTAAGTAAGTAGTCTGGAATACTAATGATAAGATGTTTGACATTGCCTCCCACAGAACTTTGTTACAAAATATGTACCAGCCAGATATACAGTACTGCATATTGAGCTACTACCAGTGGAGATATAGGGTACACACATTAATCGGCAGAGCTGAAAGAGTAAAATGATTTCCTGTGTCATGCCTTTCAATATGAACAAGCAAGTCTAATGTTCAACAGCTTCTGTACCTGCAGAGTCAGGGGAATCTAGAAGGGGATGAAATGGCTATTCTTTCCTGAACCGTTGTAAAGCTCAAACGTTTACACCCTCCTCTTCATTTACGTTCTGTTTAGGGTGACCAGATGAGGGGAAGAAAATATCGGAACACATGGAGGGGGGGGGTGCCTGCCGGCAGAGAAAAAAAAAAAACAGGGCTGCCAGCGGATATCAGGACAGATTTTATCGGGATGTCTAGTCACCCTAGTTCTGTTACCCTAGTATTTGTATTTAATCCTTGAAGGGTAAAGAAGTTAGAACTTGCCCATTTAAATTATACCTTTCTTTTTCAACACTTTGGAATGAAGTCTCCGTCAAATGCATTTTAGAATGTATGCTTTATTTCTATGCTCCATCTGAATGGTTTAAGAATCAATTGGACTACCTTTTTCACATGAAATTTAAAACGAAGATTTTTCCTTTCTTTCACCTCTCAACTAAATGATCAATCTAAGTCAAAAACCTGGATTTTAAACTTGCATGAACTTCAGACAAGTTTAGATGTGGGTCTGAATATTGCAGATTGGATCCATCTCTACCATCTTCAAAATCACATCCATAACTGGAGTCACTGTTAGAAATGTATTATTATTATTATAACATTCTGTGCATTTCCTCTCTCATCATTGCTAGTTCTAGCATGGAGGCACAATTTGTCTCCTTTCACCTCTTTACCCTATTACTGCTGCATTCAGGCCATGTCTACACTACAGGCACTGTAGCAGCATAGTAATGGCACTATGGCTATGCCAATATAACTCCATAGTGTAGAGACAGACTACAGCAACGGAAAGGATTTTCCCATCACTTTAGGACCACCACCTCCCCAAGCAATGATAGCTAGGTCAATGGAACCATTCTGCCATTGACCTAGCTGCATCTACATGGGGGGGTTAGATCAGCATAGCTAGGTCAGTCAGGGGTGTGAATTTTTCACACCCCTAAGTGTTGTAGCTATGGTGACCTAAGTTTTAAGTGTATACCAGGCTTCAGTGCTATCATATAATGCTTCTGATCTCACAATGGCTTCCCTGATGCATTACAGTGATATAAATGGAAGAAGCAAAAAGAGGAGTCTGATTAGAAAAGAGAAAGCTTGCATACAAATAAGGTCTTTGATAACTAACAACAAAGAGAAAGAACATACAAGAAAAAAATATGTAACATTGAGGGAAATAGATTTTAAATTTGCCAACACGTCCTTCAAACATTTGTCTTAACTTATAAAAAGTTTTTAAAGAACTTGCACCTTTGAAAGTAGCAAATTCTAATACATCAGTAATCATACATGAAAGAGAAAGGACAAGCACAAAAATAAATAAAAATGTCCTGAACTCAAGTCCTCAATTTAAAAAGAGTCAAAGCTAAATAAGTTCATCAAAGCAAAGGAACCAAGTAAAACACAGCCAGTAAGCTTAGTGCAGAGTCACATGTTACTGTCATAAATGAAGCAAATTCAGTGTTGCAAACTCTTGTTACTTTTATCTCAAGTCTCACAGTGTTTTTATTAAAGCCCTAGCTCCACAAGTTATGAGAATCTTGACTTTTTAATGTAAGTCTCTAGCCTTGAACACGTCAGAGAAAAGCTTGAAAACCCAGAAGGCAAATACAAATAACCGAAAAATATATTTTAAGTTAAAATCTCATTAAGTTCTCAAAACAGGATTTTTTTTTCTTTTTTCAACAGTTCTACAAATACTGTCAAGCCCTGTCAGTGTACAAGGCCACATCGCTCCTAAGAGGCACTGCCCTCTTCTCCACTGGCAACTTTTTCCAAAAGGTTTTCACAATCTGCTTCACTTTCAGTATAGAAAACCCTTATGTGTTAGAGAGAAGTTAGTTTGTAATTTTACCATGCCAAGAAGTCAGAGAAGTAAAAAAAATTTAACAGATTCATAGATTTTTAAGACCAGAGGAACCATAATGATCATTGACTTCCTGCATAACACAAGCCACATAATTTCACCCATTGATTCCAATATCAAGCCCAATGAGTTCTGGTTGAGCTAGAGCATATATCATTTAGGAAGATATCCAGTCTTGAGTAAAAGACTCTGTGTGTCTCCATAGTGTCAGAAAAAAATCTGTTTGAGTGTAGGGTGACCAGATGACAAGAACAAAATATCGGGACACATGGGGGGGGGGGGCGCAAGCAAAAAGAGAAAAAAAAAAGCCGAAAGTACCGCAGTGCTGCCGAAGCAAAAAAAAAAAAGGGGGAGGGGGGCTCACCAGTGCACTCCTCCAGCCCCAAGCCAAAATATCAGAACAAATAGCATCCCGACCATACATCCGTTAGGACGCGGGACAAACAACTGAATATTGGGACGTCTGGTCACCCTATTTGAATGAGATATCTGCTTCAAAACTCATTACAAAGAAGAAGGAAAATAAAATTGCAGCAACAAATAACAATGGTGCTTTTACATGCCCATAATTTTCAGGGGAGCACATAAGCCTGTTTCCTTCCTGTCTCTCAGTGTTCAGGGAGAAGAGTGCAATTTTGCACACCTCTATTTCCCAGAAGGCCTTGCTAGACTCCAGGACAGCAGACATGGCCACCAGAAGGAACTATATTTCCCAGCTACCGTGTTCTTGGAAATCAGAGAGAGGGTGGCTGAGAAAGCCCTGATCCCTCATAATGGAGGAAAGACAGGAGTTTTAACCCACCTTACTCATCAAACTCTGGCTTTAGGCCTTAATACCTTAGCCAACACCATGGACTTTAACATTAAAAAAAAAAAAAAAAAAGCTCCACATACACCTGTCAGCTTCCTCGATATCACATCCTCTGTCCTAGATGTGTTTTTTACAGGACAAAGAAGTATTGCAAAAGTACTGGCTTAGGAAGGTTCCTCTCATAAGCCTTTCAGAGCCTGTACATCCAATCACACTATCTTTCTGTCTGTATGCTTTTGGGGGCAGGTACAGTTTCCTATATCCTATACAGCACAAAGAGAGCATTGGTGGCAATAAACAAATTAATACTAATGATACAAAAAGCAAATATTAATCCGTTGCATCAGGCATCAGTCCACCAGGCAACATAATTACATCTACCTTCTAGGTCATGTTTATTGGTCATAAATAAAGATATTTGAATAGAAGAAAATGGTGTAACAGAAAGTCTCTCCTGCTTTGTACATGAACATCTATGTTTTGTCTCAGTGTTCATATTTGACAAAGTGCTCTGCTTTCCCATGGACTTTGCCTACCAGCAGGAGGCCATTATCCTGTCACAATGTTCTGTTCCTCACATTATCTCCTAATTACTAAAAAGCATGTGCACAGCCAACCTGGGCAGAGCTATGCTGTATAGCAAGGGATAAGAAACTTTTGGCCATATTTTATAACACAGAAGTGCAAGTTAATAAAATTAATATTTCTGAACAGCATAAATTATATGAATAAATATGTCATTTATATTCAAGGCAAACTGGTTGCAAAATGCTTTTGAGGAGCAAAACAATGCAGAGGAGAAACATTAATAGCTCATTATGTTCATTATTTGCAACTCTTAATGAAACAGCTTGAAGGAGGTTGCACAAATCTACTTCAGAGCACAAAAAGGACTATACCAACAGTGTTCTAACTGAATCTCAAAAAGGCTGTAATTGTGTTCTCCTCTGTAGTCAGCCCCCATTCCATGTGGATACAGTTGGTTTTAGGTAATAAGATTACTCATGGGTTACTGCCTGCAGCCTCTAAAAGAGTGCCAAGAGTGAATATGCAACATGTTCTAGGGTAAATGAAGCCTAATGTGGTGCCAGCAGCATACAGTGCCATTGCCTGCAGTGAGTGAAAGGATTATATCCTGTTTTAACATACCATTTTATCCATGCCAGAAAATGGAAAGCAGTCTAAATCACTGAATAAGTATGCAAGTCACTAAATATAAATCTAAACTGGTTTCTACTGCTGTAAAAACAAGTTTGTCCTAGAAATGTAGCTCTCATCTGAAAAGTTGCTATGTCAAAATTGCAGTATGACAGTGGGTGGGGGGGAGACTTATGTTTATGGCATATCCATGATTTCCAGATTAAATCTGCTCAATTTACAAGTAAAGAAATGTTTGGGGGGGTTTAAATGCCAATCACGCAAACTCATCCTTGAATCTGGAAGACAAGCTGCATTCTTTCTAAGTCGTCCATCATCAACAAAGATTGTGCAGCCAGAAATTAGTTAATAGTTCTGTTCACTCTGCATGAGTCAGAGTTGGTCTGCTCTTTGTGTAGCAAATTAGTCTCTAAAGCCCATATTTCAAGTTTAGATAACAAAAATCTGGAATGAGTTTTCCCTGCCACATCTAAGAGACTAATAGGTCTATGTGAAGCAGGAGTCTTTCTGTCCCCTTTTTTAAATATAGGAACTGTGATAATAGACTTCCAGCCAGACAGAATCCATCCAATAGGATTAATGACATATATAATTTGCCAAAAGTGGGGACTACCAAGCAAGATCCTCCTGAAAAAAATTCAGCGTGGAGAACATCTTCTCCTGGAGCTTCCCTCCACCCCCATCACTGTGCTAAAGTAAATGAGAGGCCTTCACTGTCCTTTACTGAAGGCCAGAGTGTTAAATCAAAAAGATGATTTGTCATTGCATCACTTATGGTAGAATTAGATTTTAAAAAATGGTTGGGGGTCAAAGACCTGGCCAAAATGTGTTATTCTGGCTTCATCATTAATATAGGGTTCCTCAGCTGGAGTATATCTACCAGAGGCCAAGGCTACCATCTTCCAAAATGTGGAAGAATTTTTAGCTGTAGCTGCTGCTTCAAAATCCTTTCACAAGGATCTAAGATATTTTTGTTTTTTATGATATAATAAACCTTTATGTCTTCTGGCAGCTACTAAATTCTGAAATAAATTAAAAGAGGGATTGCATTTTACCTTATTAGTTATACACTCCAGAGCAGACTTTTACTTCACACAGTCTACATCATACCAAGTGTGCTTATCTTCGAAAGCATTTTTGGGATAATTAAAACCAAAATCTATTATTCAGAGACAAGTGGTTGTAAGGATTTTATGAGCCACTCACATGATTCACAAAATTTGAGAGAAATTCTCAGACTTAATAATTACCTCTGAGAAATTGAACATCAGAGTCCTCCAGTCTCCTAAATTATTTTTCTCAATGACTGGGGTCCATTTTAGTCTCTTAGAGCCACATTGTTCCAAACGGGTAATTATGGCATCTTCACCCTTTGGAAATAAAACTCTTTCCAAAAAGGGCACATGATTCATAATTATAGAGAGGTTGGTGGTCACTAACTGGGCAAGAAAATATAGAGAAATCCCCAAAGAAGGGCCAATGAATTATAAGGATAATAATATAATCAATAATACTACCACCAGTCAGTGTCCTTCAGTTTCAGTGACAGATCTTAGGTTCTTTTAATTGCTATCATAGCAGTTGGGCCCTTCCAACTGATATTGCACTCTCTTCTCCATTCTTTTCTTTCAAGGTTAACCAAATTATCTTTCCTAAAAGAGGTGCAAAAAGTTTTATATTGAAATACTTGTTTCCATGCATCTTTCTTCTTTTCCCTGTCTAACCTCTGATCAGAAAAAACACAGAAAGTAGAAATCATGAGAAAACAAACATCTGAATAATTGGGAGTATATGATGGAAATTATTTCTGTTCTTTAAAAAAAGCCTCAGCAAAATACCAAGGAGCACACTAGAGGGGAAAAGAGAACAATAATTAGAAACTAGAGATTTTCTGACCTTCAAAAGTGACTGTGCAAGAAAATTTCTTTTTGTGTAATAGTCCATCAAAACAATGTTTCCCCAAGAAATTTTAGAGGCAAGTTGAAAGATCATCAATAATCTGCACTTCCTTCCAGAAAGATTTAAGAGTGACCCACAAAAAAACAGTAATAGTAACACACAGTGCCTGAAGAACAAACCTAGATATCATCTCTGAGAGGAAATCAAAAAGTCAAAGTAATCCTGTCAAAATAAAGAAGAAAAATATTGGTAAATTGAAAGTACAAGTAAAACTGCTGGCTTAAATCTCAGAAGAGAAGATCTCTCAAAATACCTAACAAACATTTCAGAGTGCAGGTAAGTAAATATATCCTCTTCCACATAGGGAATTTTTTTTAAAAAAAAATCTTTGTATTAGTTTCTACAGAGTTGTTAGAGCATTAGTATAATGGTATGAATCTATTTCATACGGTGTTTCACACACCTACAAAAACAAAGAATTTAAAGCTTCAGCTGTACAGTGTTTGTAATTCAACTTCTGTGAGTAGTATTCATGAAAGAGACTGTTAAAAAGTGTGAGGTAGGGGGGAGTGAGCTATGATTAGGTAAGTAAAGGAGTAACACAAAGTCTGCAGAAGGGCAAGATAGTCAATAACAGCTATAAGGTTTCTGAGAAAGGAGAAACAACTTGATATCCCATTAACTACTACCTCAAAAGGAATGGCTTAGTTGTCCAAGCCTCAGGTTTAACATCCTCCCTTCTTAATGAACTTGCAGGAGTAAAACATGGGTTTAGATCCCAGGAGGGACACCTAAGCCCATCATCATTCTGATGTAAATAGAGGAGGTTCCTTGCTGTTTACCAGGGTCTTTCAGATGAGTTCTTTAAAAAAAAAAAAAAAAAAGATTCTGTCTATTCTGCATGGAAATTAAGAGATGTAGTTATTCAAAACTACTTTTAGACAGAAAATTGGGGTTTCAACTAAATAAAAGGTGTTTGCCTTCTGAAAAAAAAAATTAATGTCTATCAGAAGATTCAATTTTTAGCTGAAAAAATGAGAAATTTTGGTCAAGTATGTCTGCAACAATACAGACAACAAAAAAATTCAGGAAATGTTTTTTCACAAATAGATTTTTTAAAGCATATTAATATAGAACTTAGAGTAATAATTCATTTAAACTACAATAGAGAAATGTATTTCCCACACTCCTCAGAAACAGTGCAAAGGCTTGGGGGTGTCAGGAGTAATGGAGGAGCTGAGGGAGAAAGTAGTAATTTCTGGAAAGGAGCCTGGGAGTGAACCTGGAGGGTTGTTGGTGAGAGAAGCATGGAACAGGGGTTTTTGGGAGGGAGGATTGTTAGGGAGCCTCCCCCATGCAGACTCTGGCTGATCCCTAATCTCTCCCATTCAGTCAGGCACATCTGCCCTGTCCCTGTGTGTCCCTGCACCCCCATTGAGCCAGATATATCTGCACATGTTCCCTTGTGGCCCTGCACCCCCACTTCCCCCATCCCCATGTGGTCCTGCACCCCCCTCAGCACCCTTCCCCATGTGTCTCTGCACTCCCCATTCAGCTCCTTGCTCAGTGTTGCACCCCACTAGCTCCTGTTTCCTCACCCCAGTCTGTCCCCCCCACTAGTCTTTCTGAACCCCAATCTATGACCCCCCCCAGCAACCCCATGTACCCTGCTCTGTCCATCCCCCCCTTATCCCATACCTCCTCACCTGGCCCCACAGGCAGGGTGCTGTGAGGAATGCAGCCTCTATCCCCTCCCTCTCTGAGCTAGCTGCTGCAGCCCATTAGCCAGCTGCTTTCTCTTCTGGCACCAAATCAGCCCTTAGTGGGCAAAAAGTGTAATTACAGCTTCCCTTTGCCTCTCCATCAGAATCAATTATTCTACAGGGGAGAGAAAAAAATCTGTAGGGGTCATTAATTTTGCGCTTGCGCAGTAGCGCAGAATCCCCCCAGGAGTAACAAAGGGAACAAAGCATTTGTTCTGAATAACATCCCTGAAACAGATGCTAAGGCCCTATTCCTGCATTTAGGCAGGTTCCTGCATGCACAGATTCCCACTGACTTCAGTGGATCTCTACACAGGCAAGAGGTCTGTCTTTATTGAACTCATTGTGGGATCAAGGCCTAACACACTACAAGCCAACAGTAATTTAAGAAAAAGTGAATTAACATTCCAGTGTTGTTCTCAACTGCACTAAAACAAAGCTCAGCTGTGTGACTTTTACTTTTCCATGGTAGCAAAGTTGATTGTTGTCATGCAGTCTGTTGCTTGTTTTTATTTTTTTT